>NW_026920842.1:0-17456 GCF_032062105.1 Saccostrea cuccullata | reverse complement strand
CCCAAACAATAATTTTCGTTGCAATGTAAGTAAAAAGGAACTCAATGATGGTTTCCTAGGCTTAATTCGGTCGGAAAACCGACACATGCTGGGAAGCATAATTTACCTTTTTTTATTTTTAATTTCATTTTCGTAATGTTGCAGACAACAGTAAGTCTTTTAACTAATAACATATTCTTTGTGGCTTCGTAGAGTCTTTGTGGACAACTAATCTTTGGATTAATAAAAATTTTCAAGAAGGATATGAAAATAACGAACAGTATTCAACCTCAAAGTACATAAAAACAATACAAAATAAGAACAGAGCAAACACAGACCTCCGAATCATCAGAGGTGAGATCAGGTGCCATGGAGGAGTGAGCATTCCCTGCTGACCAGTCACACCCACCGTGTGCTCATTGTCATGATCGTGAAATAACGGAAAAATCCGTCGTCAATTAAGTGTATAAATAATGGACTACCAATTGGTATGAAAAAACGTCAGTCAGCATTTCATTCAATGATAAATTGTATTTGCTGACAAGGTCATTGTATCTACCATAGAACTTACGAAATGATGACTGATATTCTTGTTTCATCAACTTGCTTGTCCATAATTTACCCTGTTCCAGAAATTGTTCATAAGTAGTGTATGCTCTTGTGTATTGAATCAACTGAGATATATACACTCCGTATGCAGGTGGGGAATGTATATTGCTGCATAAGTAAGGGAAGTTGACGATAGACGAAGTTAAAGTTATCACTTTATCATATAATCATATAACTTGGTTGTTAAGTTACCATTAACGTCTTTTTAAGTAAAATAATCCAAGTATGAAACAGATGTGTCAGATTCTGTGTTATTTTTTTATCTCAAGCTCTCCTGGATATATCGTATTGACGTAGGAATGTAAATATAAAGGTTTTCGTGGAATGCATTTTTATAACTAACATGACTATGTGTATACGGTTATCTTGTAGATATTAACTGAAGTCAGAGGAACATTTGAATTGGTGTATCATGGCAGCCGCAAACAGTCCGTACAGTTCAACAGAAGAGACAACGAATGCTAACAGAGCTTACCGTCTTCTACTTGGACCCTGTAGCGATCAATTGAGAGATGTTCTTCGCAAAGAGGTTCCACCGCATACATTTGCCACGGAAATTATGAAGCAAAAACATAATCTACCAAGATTAACTCTAGAACAGAGAAACATCATTATGCCTCAATGTGGGTCATATTCTGGAAATTATGACGATTTTGATATTCCACTGTTGTACACTCTTCTACGTAACATATGTAATATTACACCCCATAAAAAGGGTTGGGGTAATGTCCCAGATGTAAGTGATGCATGTCTTTCTGCAAATATCGAAAGGATACGAACGGCTAGAAACAGCACTGTCCATTCTTCTAGACCTTCATTTACAAACTCTGAATTTAACGATATTTGGACAACAGTTAGAGTTGCAGTAGTAGCAATCGACACATTTCTTTCTAATGCAAATTTCTATGAAAAGGAAGTTGACGATTTGCGACACACGACAATGGATCCCGTCCAAGACAAGTATTATAGAGAACAACTTGCCAAACAATATGAAGATGATCAAGAATGTCTTCGAAAACTCGGTGGTATGTTCATTTTCTTAAAAAACAATAGTTAACTTGATTTGACGGTAAATTTTCCACATAATGACTTTGCAAAACAAGCATTAAGTATAAATTTTGTTCATAAGAATTCAAACATAATGTTTAAAATATACGTTCGCTATAGTCTTAAAACTTCCATCAATTTTTTTTGTCAAATATGTAAAATAAAATCTGTTAAGAAAGTTCATTAAAATTCTACATTTTTCTTTCATTTAAGAAAAGAAACGAGATCTTAAAATTTGTGATGTTTTTTGCTTATAGAGTCTATTTATGATACTGATAGTGTTCTAACTGTGCTTTTTTAACGAAAAGAGGAGGGAAGGTATTGAAACAGATGATGTATGTGCAGAAAAACGAATACAACATATATTTATGGAATATCTTAAGCACTCAGGTCAACATATCCTTTTAAAAACGTGCGCAAAATTTATGAAATCAGCATTGAATTCCAATATAAAAAAAATTTTTCAATTGAAAAATGACTTATCGTTCTTTTACTAAAGCTTACCAGTTTTATGATGCAAGACAAGCAGAGATTAAGTAAAAGTAATTTATCCTACATTTTCACACAAGAGCAGTTTTTTTTCATTTTGGGCGCTTTAATGACGTTTATATTTATTTTTAAATGCCATTAAGTCTTCCTAGGAACTAATATTTTTAAATCGAAAGCAGAATCTTTTAATTATGTTGAACTGCAAAATGGAACTCTTCTGTCAAATATTAGTTTGAAAATTTCCAAAAAAAAAAAAAAACATTACGGAACGAACTTTCTTAGCAGCCCATATGATGAATTGCTCTTTTTAACAGGCCTCTGAGCGATCTCTAGAAATTTTCTGGAAACTTAAAGAAATATTAGTCACCAACGCAAATATTTTTTGCCAAGCATTTTTGAAGGAGTCAACTTAAATAGTGAATAGTTATCAAGATTGGGAATAATGATGCTATAATCTAATATGCCTAGTGCACCTGCTGCTTTTGAAATTAATTGTGTTAATAGCGTCTGGTATCCATTAGAATTCCAATAGATTACTGGAGGTCCTGGTCCCCAAACATACATGGATATTATTAATTAGCAACCGAAGCATACTTTCTTTAAATCTTTAAAAACAAATTTGTTAATGACTATAACGACAAGATGGTATTGTTTTTGTTAACCTCATTTCATTTCTTTTTTAAACTTCCTTCAGGTTTTAAGTATCCATATCTTTATTATACCACTTCTAAATTATATTACTTTACAGAACTCTTAAAATGTTTCCCTCACTGCTATTAATATTATAGTTAGGGGTAAAAGAAGATATTTTGTTCAACATATACTTTACATAGGGCTCTGTCAACGTGGGAGGTGTTCCTCTCATCGGCAAGCCAACTTTAAAACATCCAGTGTTCATTTCATGCCCTGTAAAAAAAAGGAGATTTTTATGAGATCGATTACTTTTATGAGATCAATTATCTGACCCCACAGATACAAGTCAAGACCTTCATTGATCGATATTGTGTATTTTTAGGACATGTATTTGCAAGATAGATTGGAACTATATGAACCTTACGTTTTATCAGTTCAGTGTAGGAGTAATATTTTCCTATTAACTTTAAAAGAGAGCAAAATAATAAAAATACTATTTTCAAGTTAAAAGAAAATTGGTGAAGTGTTACAACGGTCAAACATCTAGTTTCCGAGTAAATCTGATACACAAAGTATTCAATTCTTAACCATTTCTGCAACGAAAATAAATATATGTATAATATTTTTTAAGCAAGCATAGGAAATATCCTGTATAGCATGTCAATTGAAATCAGCTAGGTGTAAGATAATTAAATTATTAATACCAAGAAGTTGTTCCAGTATTTATGCATTAGTAATTATTGTGGGCAGAAGACTAATCTGTTCGTTTGAATATTTCAGTACATTATTCTAAATTCTAAAACTTGATATAACGTACGGAAGCGTATTAGTTCCACTTGAACACTTTTTTAAAATTAACTTTAATCTGTACATTTTACACTTTACTGTAAAATTCACACTTTAATTTTTTTTTTTAAATTAACACTTTGATCTGTAAAATTACACTTTTATTCTATAAAATTTACACTTTAAACTGTAAAATTTACACTTTAAACTGTAAAATTTAAACTTTAAACTGTATAATTTACACTTTAATCTGTACAATTTACACTTTAGTTTATAAAATTTACACTTTAAAATTTAAAATTTGATCTGTAAATTTTTAACTTTAAGTGTACAATTTACACTTTAATTTGAAAATTTTACACTTTAATCTGTCAATTTTACACGTTAATTTTCAAATTTGACAATTTACTGTGTAAAATTGACACTTTATTCCCTCTCTGCCATATCTATTTCCACTCTTTATCATTCTTTTAGCCCATAAAATCTTTTTGACGTTTTCACGGTTCAAAATATTTCGCTGTACAGATATTACTTAATGAATTTAATTAGAACATGTATATGCATTTCCTGCTTTGTTTTTGATTTTAAACAGGAAGACCAATATATATCTTCACTAACAGTATGCTATTTCATTTCAGAAAACATTAAAAGGTATCATGAGGAAACAGCAACCAAGATAAGTCATCTTGAAGGTTAGATGCCTTAATGTAAAACTACATCGTCTCAAGCCACGGTCCGGAGTCCGCATATATATAGCTCTCTCCTACCCGTGGCTGCTTGATCACAAAAAGTGTCGTAATCTTGATTATTTACACCTCTCTATTGTGACGTCATATTCAGTCAGTGGCAAGTTTTGTTTCCATCGCAATAGAAATCAAAAACTGACGTCAACGGAATACAAGAAATATTTCCTAGAATGCGATTGGATATTGGAAGGTCGCGATAAAGTTCATCATCAGACTATGCTTTACTCGCATTGGTCAATATTAAAATGAGCTACGAAGAATTCTCTCCTCGTTCAACCACGGCCAGATGGGAGAGGAGCGTGCATTTTGGCCGTGGTTTGCGACGATGGTAAAACTAACATGTACGAATTTCACAAAATCCTAAACTTAATTGTTATCGAAGGTTCGAGGATGTAGATTTTCTGCGTTTCGTCCCTCTGTCTGACTATCTGTTTTTCTGTTTGTTCGCGAGAACTTTCATCTCGCCCATAACTTTTGATTCCCTGAACCTATGGTTTTCATATTTGATATGTGTATTCCTTGTGGCACACGTTTTCTTTGGATACCAATATATTTGACCTTTTGGCATTAGAGTTTCATCCACTTTGGCAAGAAAGGATTAGTAATCTCTTTTCAAATTTGGAGCTAAGGCTTTCATACTTAAGAATTGTTTTCATTTGTTGCACGACCAAATGTTTTTTTTTATCTTTTTGACCTTGGTGTTTGATGTTTAAAAAATAACCTTGAACATGTTGAACAGTTAAAACTTGGGCCTTCATTTAATTGTATTTTAACGTTTAATTAACTTTATATATTCCGAAGACAGAAACAAATACCGAAGTTAAGCATTAAAATGTTATATTGTTTTACTGTTCATTTAGTTTCCAAATTAACAACCACAAATTATGTTTAAAAATTAAAATCATACTCTTTCTAGGTTAAATTCTAATTTACTTACTTCTTATAACCCTAAAATTTTGCTAGAGCAAGAACAAGACATGAGATAAAACAACTTAGACAGTTTAATCACTGGTATAAGTTACTCAGTGGGGACATACAAATATCAAGTTATTGTAATACCTAGTTATCACTTAACTGAATCACGAAAATCTTAGCTTTACTGTGTAATTAATTTTCTTTTAGGATCAGTGGGGGTGTTGTGGGAGGTCTTTTAGAGAATAATCCTTTTCTTTGGTTTTTAGTAGCAGAATTAATTTCGCATTTGTTGCAGAAAAAATTACATAACCCGCGTAATAGGGTTTCGTAAAAAACAGTTTTGCAATAACTGCGATGATAAATCCCGGTCTAACAATTACAGAAAAAAAACCTTGTTATTGTTTATATCTATAAGTTAAAATGGTCATTTTAAGTAGGATTTAAAAGATGAATTATTGTATTATTGATACGTAGGTCATAGTATTGTGACGATTGGAATTATACTTTAAAAATATCACTCGTCACTACATGTTTCGTTCAATCTTTATTCATGGAAATCCAAAATGTTGCATTTAATCGCTAAAACTCGAAAACTAACACTAAACGCAGAGACGCACATCACATCTCATCTCTTTCCTCTAAATTCCACCCACATTTATAAAGATAACAAATGAAGGAATACGGAACTCAAATGCAATATCAAAAGAAAGAATGTTTTACATAAATTTCAACAGAAATCTCATGACAGGAAATGCTCAAGCTTTTATCTGTACTCTAAACATAAAACTCACAATACTGTCATTGAAACTGTGAGACGAAGGGGGAGAGATGTCAAATTTCATAAATACAACACAGATGCTGAAACATCGAAGTAAAAGCTAGTAAAATACACAAAATCACTTTTTGACAGTATGTTTCACTGATAGAACTGCCGCTGATAAAAAAAAAAAACATGTACATGGGAAATACCAAGCGTTGTTCATGAACTAATAAATGGCAATGGTTTTCTAAAAAAAATAAAAGAAAAATATTCAGTGGATGTAAATGTTTGGTAATCAGAAAGTCGTTGTCAGTTTTTTAAAAAAGTCAGTCTAAATTACATAATCCAATTTTTCATTTGTAGCAAGGCAAACCAGTCTAGAGGAAGAATGGAATTTGTCTTCACTACGAAAGAAAGACTTCAATGAGCATCCCAAATCATCTTGTCTTCCAGAAAACATCAGAGGTATTTTTTACTAACACACAAATAATTTGACACCTAAACATTATATATAAATAGCCAAATAAGGTCGAGCTGACAGACGTAGATCGTCTTTATGGCTAAAATCAAAGTGTTGACTGTGGATGGACAAATTGAACACACTCATCTGTGTCAATTCCCACCAAAGAGTGTACATGGCTTACATTTAAGAAATAAGAAGTCATTTTCAGATTTTCATTTGGATATGACATGAAGTCGGTCACTTGTTAGTTATGTTTTATTACTAACTGACTTCATGTCATTCCCCAATGAAACTCCAAAAATGACATTTTATTTCTTATATTTATGTTGTGACCAAGTAAAATACTGATGGCACCCTAGTTTCCTCTATTTATTCACATAAAATATAAGGTGATTCTTACATAAATCCGCCCAAAATACCGGTATTTTACGTTTTCATTCACGTAACAAAGAAATAAAGGCATTATTTAGACTTTGATTTTGAAAGGCAAAGTAACGTTCATACGACGTCATGTGACGTTGCAGTCAAAACTTGCTCGTGTAGTTTGATTTGCATATGCATACGCAAGAACGTCTGATCATTTGACCAACTGCATGTCATTGAGAATTGAATTTAAATTTAATTAGCATTATTAAACCAGTATAAGGAAAGGCATTAGCAAATGTAAATATTCTTAATAAAGAGAGGAAAGTCCTTCTTTTCTTGGGGGGATCCAAAGCCTGTTTTCGTATCTTCGACATATAAATTCAGTAACACTGAAATTGTAGACAATTAACGATGACTTACAAAATGAAAGTGGAATGTGTAAATATTAAAATCAAATAATTGAATTGAGCCTTAATGAACAAATAACATATTTAGTAAAGCAAGTTCATGATTTTTTTAAAGCAGATACCTATTATAAACTAACCAGAATAAATTATGCATTTCAACTTAAATATTATATTTTCTTTTCTCAAGAACAATATATTTTGTGCAATTTTTTTTTCTTGGGGGGCGGGGGGAGGGGGAGGGGATGCAATGCATTTTTAGGTCACCTGAGTAACTCAGGTGACCTATTGCTATCCGTTTTCGTCCGTCGTCGTGCGTCGTGTGTTAACATTTGAACATTTTCAGCTTCTTCTCTGAAACCACTGAACCAATTTCAACTAATTTGGTATACAGTGAAGGGGAAGGGGACCAAAATTGTGAATTTTATGGTCCCCGCCCCCCTGGGGCCTAAGAGGCGTGGCCTAACCACTAAAATTATTGCAATCTGTAAAAAACTTCTTCTTTACTCCTGGACATCAAGCAGGCAAAATGTTGGTATGAATGTAAGAGCATTGAGTCTTCTACCAAAATTGTGAAATTCATGGCACCAGGGTCAGGGGTTCTAGTGCTAGGGCGGGGCTATATAGATTTCATGCATATAATGAAAATGCATGATTTCTTTGAAAGTTTTCTTTTCTGCTCCTGGGTATTAAATAAACAAACGAAGTACATAGTTATGATTAGCAAAGGTGCCTCTTACAAAATTGTCAATTTTATGGCCCCAGGGTGAGGGGTTCTGGCGTTAAGGTGGGGCTCTATTGGTTATTTAGTGAAAATGCATTAAATCTTTGAAAATCTTCTCCTCTCCTCCTGAGTATTACAATAACTAATTAAGCACAAAGTTATGATGAGCAAGAGTGCCTCTCTTAAAATGTTGAGTTTTATGACCCCAGGGTCAGGGGTTCTAGTGTTAGGACGGGGCTCTATTGGTTATATTTTGAAAAATGCAATTTTTCTTAAAAATCTTCCTCTCTGCTTCTGGGTATTTAATAAACTATGTCAGTACATAGTTATCTTGAGTAAGAGGGCCTTCTCCAAAATTGTGAATTTTATGGCCCCAGGGTCAGGGGTTCTGATGTTAGGATGGGGCTCTATTGATCATATAGTGAAAATGCATCAATTCTTTGAAAAATCTTTTCTGCTCCTGGGTATTAAATAAACTACCTAAGTATATAGTTATGATAAGCAAGAGTGCCTTTTCCAAAATTGTGAATTTTGTGGCCCCAGGGTCATGGGTTCTGGTGTTAGGACGGGTCTTTATTGATTATATAGTGAAAAAAACATTAAATCTTTGAAAATCTTTCCTTGCCCCTGTGTTTTATGCTAATGATCTAAGTATATATATTTGATGAAGAAAGGTGCATCTAGCAAAATGGTTATTTTTTATGCCCCCCTCCCTGGGTAGGGGATTGGGGTGGGGGGTACGTATTCTGAAAATGAATTATTGCTTTGAAATCTGCTCTTTGGTAATAATCAACCATTTTATGATAAAATTTGCAAAATTTGTGGCCCCAGGTTCAGTGGTTCCTTTGGAATGAGGTGCACAACTGGTTATAAAGTGGAAGTGCATTTTCTCTTTCACTTCGATACGATATACTAGATATATCCAGGAGAGCCTGAGATAAAAGATACCACAGAGTCTGACACATCTGTTTCATACTTGGATATTTTACTTGAAAAAGACGTCAATGGTAACTTAACAACCAAGTTATATGATAAACGTGACAAGTTTAACTTTTCTATCGTCAACTTCCATTACTTATGCATCAATATATACCTTCATCAACTGCATACGGAGATTATATATATCGATACGCAAGAGCATGCTCTACGAATGAACAATTTCTAAAACGAGGTAAATTATTGACAAGCAAGTTGTTGAAACAAGAATACCAGCAAGTTCTATGGTAGATACAATGACCTTGTCAGCATATATTTATCATTGAGTCAAATGCTGACTGACGTTTTTCATACTAATTGTTAGTCCATTATTTATACACTGAATTGACGACGGATTTTTCAGTTATTTCCTGATCATGACAATGAGCACACGGCGGGTGTGACCGGTCAGCAGGGGATGCTAACTCCTCCATGGCACCTGATCCCACCTCTAATGTTTCGGAGGTCCGTGTTTCTCTGTTGTTGTTTTGTATTGTTTTATGGACTATGAGATTGAATACTGTTTGTTATCTCCATATCCTTCATAGAGGCTTAATTTATGAAACAATCAATTTTGGACCAGGGGGTACGAGGGGCGTTCAATAAATAATGTCATCAATCAGATTCCATAAAATTCAGGGTTCAGTTGATCTTTAGATTTTTTTCCACGCATGATTTGGTCTATAATCTATTTATGGCCGTTTATCTGACCACGTTTCATCACCGCATACTCTCTTGAGAAGCTGATACATGACCCCTACTCGAGACACTGCATGAAAATATGACTGGTAAGTCATCTTCCAATAAGACTGAAATTAGAGGCTACATCAAAGCATGTGTCGGACTTGGTAAAGACTCAAAAGAAATTTTCAAGGAATTATGTGATGTGTATGGTAACAAGTGTATGTCATTGAGACAAGTTTTCAGGTGGGTGAGTAGATTCAAACACGGACAATTAGACGTTAAGCAGGGTTCGACACTAACATTTTTAGGCTTTGGTCCGGCCGAACTAGTGCTTCTTTACTTTTACTAGTCCGCGGGCAATTTTATGAGTCAGTCAAAAATAAAAATAGATAAATAGAATTAATGTTGCAATGTACTTTTTATACATTTTTGAAATAAACAAAGCATTTACATGAAATGTTTATACCAAGAATTCGTTGAAATCGCACAATCAGGAACTACGATCGTATTCCCGATCTCATTCGTTTCTCTCTATACATGATTACATCATCTAAACATCCAACATCTTTATTTATGTGACATACTAAATCATGATTACTAAAATGTTTAATTTCATACCAATAAGTCCTAATATTAAGCGCCGAATTGACTCAAATTACCTAACTTCCCGCCAAGAAGCTAGAAAGCTAAAAATAAACATTGGTTTTTCAAGTGAAAGTTGTCGAAAATTTGAACATCGGTAAATTTGGGGTTTTTTTCAAGAAAACTTTATTAGTCCATTCGGACTAATTAGCTACAATTGTTATTAGTCCGAATGAAAATGTATTAGTCTGAGACTAACGGACTAATGTTAATGTCGAACCCTGCGTTAAGGATAAGCAACGTCCTGGACCACCTCGAACTGCTTCAACTGATGCAATACTTGCAAAAATAACCAAAATCATCACTAATGATGCTCGATTAACCATTAATTCAGTAGGTATTTCATCGGGGACAGTTTTCACAATTTTAAAGAAACATCTTGGTCTCCGGAAGGTTAGTGCACGATGGATACCCCATCTTTTAACAGAAAAGCAAAAGCGATTACGTGTTGAAATGTCTAAAAAATTACTTAAAAACTACAAAAAATATGATGCACGACGAATTTCTGAAATAGTTACAGGTGATGAAACATGGATACATTATTTTGAACCTCAGAGGAAAACTAATAACAAGATGTTGTTGACTAAAAAAGCAAAACGTCCTGTTATCGCAAAGAGATGTCTAAGTACTAAGAAAATATTGTACACAATTTTCTTCAATAGTGAAGGTCCTGTAGTTCATGTTGCCATTCCAAAAGGCCGATCAATCACCGGGCATGTATATAAAAACAATGTGCTAAAGAAAGTTAAGAAACACTATGAAAGAAAGAGACCAAGGTCTGGAATCCGCAACATTCGACTCCTTCATGACAACGCCTAGCACATAAATCCAAGATTGTGACCTCATTTTTAGAGAAAGAAAAGATTCATGATTTACCCCACCCGCCCTGTTCACCAGATTTGTCTCCCTGTGACTTTTTCCTTTTCCCTAAATTAAAAAAGCACTTGTCAGGAAGAAGATATGCTTCAAGGAATGCCTTGGGTTCTGCCATTCATCAGTTCATGAACACCATTCCCAAAAAGCAGTAAATAAATGCATTCAAAGCTTGGATAAAACGGCTGAAGTTATGTGTATCTGTTAAAGGGGAGTATTTTGAAGGAAAAAAAAATAAAAATATTTTCTTAAGTTATTTTTTTAATATCGATGACATTATTTATTGAACGCCCCTCGTATATATGCATTAGGGATGTATTCAAAGACCTTCAATTTGTACTATATAGCTGTTGCGCAGTCTAATAAGCCAAAATTAAAATCAAATGTATTTTTTGTCGATTAAATCGATTGATCACACCAGGAAATCGAAAAATGTGACAGTTATTCCTCAAATACTAAAATTTCTGAACGTTTAGTTGCCATATACTGTTTCATCGATGTAAACCAATAGTAATGGGTGTCCGAAACAGATTTTCCAGATTCGCACTTCACCGACAGTGTTTCTAAGTTCTTCAAATTACTAATACTTTTGAAGAAAACGTGTTCTCATAATCGTCGGGTGACACATTGTCTATACATTTTCTGTTACTTTGTATCACAAATGATTTTAATCTATTTGGTATGCGATCGAGTGAAAGCTCACAAGTCATAGGGTGATAAATTAAGTATGCAAAAATTTAATATCGGGATAAAAAAAAGTTTAGGGAATTTTGTTACAACAAAATATTTCTTTTTTCAGACCAACACACACGAATATTGCAATCTTGGGAGAAAGACATCTTTTATGAAACTTCTTGTTTTAAAGACATGAAAGACTTTTTTATTTCCCATCAAATTGTTGTTGTGACTGGGTCTACTGGGTGTGGCAAAACTGCTTTGATCCGCCACATTGCTTTACAGCTGGAGTCCGAGTATCAGATTGTTCCAATCTCCAAACCTGAGGACATCATCAACTATGGTGACATAAAGAATTCTCAAATATTTATCATAGATGACGTTTTAGGCGTTTTTACATTAGAGAGAAATTTATTATCAGATTTAGAAAGACATAAGGATCAAATTGAAAATGTTCTAGATATGAAATCAAAGGGGTCAAAACTATTCATGTCTTGCAGACTAGCAGTATACAAAGAAGCAAAAGAATTAAATGTGGTGTTTTTTAAAGAAAACAATATCCTGAATTTAGATAGTGAGGATAACAGTCTTACAGTAGAAGATAGGAAAGGCATATTTGAATCTCATTCAAAAAATGCAGGGGTTGCATATATCATTGATAAGAAAATTCTACACGGAAAAGGGACCTTTATGTTTCCCCTCCTTTGTCAAATGTTTAGCAGTGATGAAAACATAAGAAAATATGGAACAGAATTTTTTAAATACCCAACCAAATGCTTAATTTCAGAAATAGGTAAAATTAAGACAAGGAATAAGCTGCAATATTTGTCAATGGTTCTCTGCATGTTGAACAACAATTGCCTAACAGAAGAAATGCTTACTAATACAAATATGGTGGAAAAGGCTTGCAGTTCATGTAGAGTTAGGAAAAAACCTCAAAATTGGGAAATAATTGAAAAGTTGTCACACTTAACAGGTACATATATCACGGAAAATGATAACAAATATACATTTACTCATGATTCCATGTTTGAGGTTATTGCATCACATTATGGACAGCAGTTTCCCGATCAAATATTGGAGAACATGAGCAGCAATTTCATTGCAAGCAAAGTTGTTTTAGATAATACATATAGCAGAGATGAATTATGCATCAAACTTAGTAAGTCTCTGTACAAAAAATTTGCAAGTAGATTATACGATGATATAAAAGAAGGGAATCTACATGATGTTTTTTTAAATAAAGCTCTCTTAGACCCAATTTTCAAAAAACAATTCATAAACATTTTGACAGACATGCCATACGAGTATACCATGTCGTATTTCTTATACCCAAGAGAGAGATATTTTGAAAATGTTATTCTCAACGCAAAGAAACATAGTGAAAAGCATAACGAAGAAACAGAATTACAGAGAGAGTTTGAAAGACAAAATCTTCTTCTGGGCCTCAGATGTATCGGCAACAGAAAAATTTATGAAATACGCGCCATCAGTTTTATCATTTATTATGGTCATCTCGATTTACTAAAATATTTTATGGAATTTGTTGTCAGGCATCATCAAGATAAATCTGTCATTTTTGGATCTACACAGGAAGAACAAGTAAAATTACTCGTATTGGCGTGTTATAATGGCAATTTAAGTATAGTTAAAATCCTGATAGAACATATCGGAAAAGAAAGCATTAACAAGATGCCTATGGGGGAAATCAAACCAATTGACAATCGTCACAGATGCATAACCCCCGTGATTGCCGCATGCTTAAGAATGAATTATGATGTTGTTAAATATCTTTATGATAATGGAGCAGATTTTAATCCCCCAAACAGTATATATCCTGCTCTGTGGGTACCAACAAGAATTGGGGACCTTGAAACAGTAATCAAATTACTTAATTTTGGTGCTGATTGTAACAAATGTGATATTAGAGGATGCTCTCCCCTGGCTTTGGCGTCAAAATTCGGTCACGAACATATCGTAGTAAAACTTATCGGGCACAGTGCAGAAATAAATATGTGTGATATCCGAGGTAAGTCGCCTCTCTATTTAGCTTCAATGAATGGCCATCTTCTTATTGTAAAACAGCTTATTCGAAAAAAGGCTAACATCAATAACACAGATATTCACGGTCAGACATCTCTACACTTAGCATCACAAAATGGTCATTTGTCCGTTGTAGAGACATTGATTGAGCACGGTGCGGATTGTGACCTCTCTGATAAAAATAACTTGACACCTCTCCATAGAGCAGCATTAAGAGGCCACGCTTCCGTTGTAAACAAGTTAATAAAGCATGCTGCAGACATCAACAAGTGTGATAATCATGGCCAGTCAGCATTATATCTAGCCTCATGGAAAGGACATCTATCTGTTGTAGAAAAACTCATTGAACGTGATGCTGACATCAACAAGTGTAATATGAAAGAACAGTCGCCTTTACATTTAGCGTCTAGAGAGGGTCATTTATCAGTAGTTGAAAAACTAATAGAACATGCTGCTGACGTCACAAAGGTTGAACTTCAGGGTCTATCATGTCTTCATTTAGCATCACAACATGGTCATTTGGCAGTTGTCGAAATATTAATTGGGCACGGTGCTAGTGTCCTCGATGGTGATGAAAATAATACAACACCTCTACATTTTGCGTCCGTAAAGGGCCATCTTCCTGTGGTCCAAGCACTGATTCGGCACGGTGCTGTTGTCAACATAAGTGATATTCAGGGTCGTTCATCTCTGTATCTAGCGTCATTGGAAGGTCATTTAACTGTTGTAAAAAAACTTATTGACTTCGGCGCAGATATCAACATCTCTGATATTCACGGTCAGACATCTCTACATTTAGCATCACAAAATGGGCATTTGTCAGTTGTAGACACATTATTCGAGCATGGTGCAGATTGTGACCTCTGCGATAAAAATAACTTAACACCTCTGCATAAAGCAGCATTTAGAGGTCACGTTTCTGTTGTTAACAAGTTGACAAAGCATGTTTCAGACATCGACAAGTGTGATAATCATGGTCAGTCATCATTATATCTAGCATCTTCCGAGGGCCATTGTGCTGCTGTTCACAAACTTATTGAACACGGTGCCGACATTAATAAGTGTAATGTGGAAGGTCGAACGCCTCTACATATAGCATCATCAAAAGGCCATCTTCCTGTTGTAGAAAAGCTTATCGACAGTGAAGCTGACATCAACAAGTGTGATATGAAAGAACAGTCGCCTTTACATTTAGCGTCTATGGAAGGTCATTTATCTGTTGTTGAAGAACTAATAAAAAATGGCGCTGACGTCAAGAAGGTTGACCTACAGGGCCTATCATGTCTTCATTTAGCATCACAACATGGCTATTTACCTGTTGTCGAAACATTATTAGCTTATATTGCTTCCTGTTTAAGAAATGATAAAAATGACATAGCACCCCAAGGTCTTTCGTCAAAAAGTAACTATATGCCTGTTGTAAAAGAATTTATAAACTACAAACGTGATATTCATGGAAGGATATCTCTATTTTTAGCATCATCAAATGGTTATCTTTCTATTGTAGAAAAACATATTGAGTACGGTGCTGACCTAAATATGTGTGATATTTATGGTCAGTCGTCTTTACATATAGCTTCACAGAATGGTCATTTGTCTGTCGTAGAAGCATTAATCTCGAACGGTGCCGACTGTAATCTATGCGATAAAGATAGAATTACACCTCTTCATCGAGCGTCATTCAATGGATATGCTTCCATTGCTGAAACACTACTGGAACATGGTGCCAATATCAATAGTCTTGATATAAATGATAAGTCATCTATATATTTAGCTTCATTGAAAGGTCATCTACCTGGTGTAGAAAAACTTATCGAACACAATGCTAACCTCAACATGTGCAATATTCGCGGTTTGTCATCTTTGCACATAGCATCAAACAATGGTCATTTGTTCGTTGTAGATACACTAATAAAGCACGGTGTTGAAATTGATTGTTGTGATAAAAAAAGATTAACACCCATACATTTTGCATCATTAGAAGGTCACTATTCTGTTGTAGAAAAATTATTGAAACATGGTTCCTCAATTAATATGGTTGATATTAATGGTAAGTCACCTTTAATGTTAGCCTCATTGAGAGGCCATCTTACTGTTGTTCAAAAGCTTATTGAGCATGGTGCCGACATCAACATGAGCGATGCATCTGGAAGATCAGCTCTAACCTTAGCGTCACTAAAAGGACATCTTCATGTTGTAGAAAAACTTCTTGAACACGGTGCGGATATCAACAAATGTAATTTGTAGGACGAGTCAAATTTTAATTTAACATCAATGGGTAAGAATGTGTCCGTTATAAATGTATAAATGTATAAATTCGCCAAATCATGCTGTCCGGTGTAGATAAAATTATACATTACCTGTGTTATTTATATTATGAGGGATTTTTTTCTGTTTTGGATAATTTTAAGTAAAATATGGAGATATACGATACATTTTGCATAGGAAACATTTCATAATCAGCTAGTGATGTAAACATTTTATCCTTTGTGTAGGTAAATTTAGGTAACGTTTATGTGCTGATACATTTGCAGTGTTAGTTAATATACAAAATTTGAAACATCAAAATGAACTGGTTCTTGACATTTTTTTTGTAGAAATGTAAAATATGGGACCAATGTTTTGTCATTCCAGTTATTCAAATAAAAAATTTCATGTATTTTTTTTTCGCTTAATGACATTATTTTGCAATGCAAAAAAACTAAATAATATATCTCTCTTTTGATTTTTAGCTCACCTGAGCCAAAGGCTCAAGTGAGCTTTTCTGATCAAAATTTGTCCGTTGTCTGTCGTCGTTGTCGTCGTCGTTGTTGTTGTCGTTGTCGTCGTAAACTTTTTACATTTTCATCTTCTTCTCAAAAACCACTGGGACAATTTCATCCAAACTTGTCACAAAGTAT
Source organism: Saccostrea cuccullata (assembly GCF_032062105.1). Taxonomy (NCBI): domain Eukaryota; kingdom Metazoa; phylum Mollusca; class Bivalvia; order Ostreida; family Ostreidae; genus Saccostrea; species Saccostrea cuccullata. The sequence goes on along the minus strand of NW_026920842.1, from coordinate 743 downwards.
CCTTGGGTGAAGGGGATTCAAGTTTGTTCAAATGAAAGGCCACGCCCTTCTCCAAGGGGAGAAAATCATGAATTTGTTAAAAATTAATTGCATTTTTAAAAAATCTTCTTCTCGAGAACCACTGGGCCAGGAAAGATGAAACTCATGTGGAATCATCCTCAGGTAGTTTAGATTCTAGTTTGTACAAATCATGACCCCTGGGGCAAGGGTGGGGCCAAAATGGCCGACCCAAGTTTTACATAGGAATATATAGGAAAAATCCTTAAAAATCTTCTCCAGAACCACTGGGCCAGGAAAGATAAAACTCATGTGGAATCATCCTCAGGTAGTGCAGATTTAAGTTTTTTTCAAATCTTGACTCCTGGGTCTAGGGTGGGGCCAAAATGGCCGACCCAAGTTTTACTTAGGGATATATTGGGAAACCTTTTCAAATCTTCTTTACAAGTAATTCAAAGCTATGATTTGTGATATTTTTATGGAATCATCCTCAGGTAGTGTAGATTCTAGTTTGTTCAAATGATGAAAACCTGGCTGGGGGAGGGGGTGGAAGTAAATTCAAGCCTGATGTGCTCAGGTGAGCTCTGAGGCCCCTGGGCCTCTTTTTGTGTGGAGTGTTTTTTTTTCTCACCTTTTATGATTTTATGTATGGATTGAACGAATGAAGTGGAGCGTACATTGTATATGCAAAAATTTTCACTAGAAAGGGTTGTATAATGTTGAGAATATATAATATCGTATTATTC
>NW_026920841.1:110000-177652 GCF_032062105.1 Saccostrea cuccullata | reverse complement strand
AAAGAGTTTAACAAAATACAGTTTTGAATGTTTAAAGATAATATACATGATAATTTAAGACAAAAATGTTTAGAATATCATAGCTCATAAGGTCAACATGAGTCATTACTATTTATTTCCTTCTATTGAATAAAATATTTGAAAAATATTGAAAATAAGAAGAGAAACCAGCGACTTAAGAATTCCTGTGCATTGACTTCCTTTTGTAAAACAAAATGCCTTCAATTCATCATTTTTTCTTGCCTACACATTCGTAAAAGTGTAATCTCTAATGCCTCTTTATTTGAACCAAATGGCAATTTTTAAAAAAAAATCTGTTGTAAATAATACTTGAAAAAAATGTAAAATTAACTGATATGATGACAGTGACAATATCTAAAATGTAGCAGAAAATAGAATAACTCATACGTATAAATGAAAAAAAAAATGTCTATACGGTCCAAATTACCCAAAAGAATTGAGAAAAGGACAAATCAAAATTAGTACATATCGGCGGCAAAAAAATGGCGGTTTTCAGTAAAGTCAACAAAGCTGACCAAGACGTGATCATGCACTCTTTTTATTGGGACTCCGTCCTAACTACGGGATATTATCAATTTCCAGATTCGACAAAATTGCCCACTGGAAAAGCAGCTCATGCTGAACTAGAACGTATAGACAAAAACCTATACAAACCAACTTGATAAGACATCAAATTTACATGGACATCTACTCACTGATATTTGCAAAACATATAGATTATTTATCCTGAACGGACGATTTCTTGGTGACGCACTTTGCTATTTCACATTTTTTAATTCTAATGGTTCAAGCACTGTTGACTATATGTTGGCATTAAGTCAGTTGTACCATAAGATCAAACAATTTAATGTACTACCTCCAACAGAAATATCAGATCATTGCCTTCTAACTGCAAGTGTACAAATGAACATGGATCTGTTTTGTAACAAAAAATATAAAATGCACTCTTTAAAGGGGAAATACCTCTGGTCAATACAGGTAAAAACCAATAGAAGAAGTAGAAGCTATTAATGAGGAAGAAACAAAAAATCGAATACTTATGTTGAATAATTTACTAGATGAAATATATGATGATAACACATATGACTCAAATGATCTTGTCGATAAACTGTCAAATATTATAATTAATGCAGCAAATAAAAGTGTTACATTTAAACCTGAAAATTTACAAAATCAATTAGAAAAAAGAAACAGAAACCAAAATGGATGAATACAGATTGTCTACTTTTACCAAAAGAAGTAAGAAATTTAGGGAAGAAAGTACTAAAGTGATTTCCTACTTGTAAATTGACTACCAAATCACTTTGTAAAAATAGTGTATTAATTAAGAACAAATGATTAGAAAATACAAAAAAAAAAATCAGGGAGCTTTTAAATCAAGGCCTGCACCTGTCTTGGCGGAAACGCGGGAAGAGGGAGAAAGATAGGCTCCCGATTCCGATCCCAATTACCGATTTAAAAAACATACCCCAAATACACTACAGTACACAAATATCGAAACAACTGTGAACTAAAACATGCCGTTGCAAACTCTAGAAAAAATTATAATAAATTTAGGAAAAATTTTAAATCAAATTTCTACCATTATATAGCAGTAGAAATAAACTCGCTTTCACCACAAAACTCTGATAAATTTTGGAATAAGATAAAAGAAAATAAATCGAAGAAAACTAATGCAGAAGACGCAATTGGAATTTCAGAATTCGTTGATCATTACAATTAATCTCTACTGAACAAACAATGTACTGATGAAAAAAGCTCAAAATAAATTAACTAAATGACTAAATACGGAACCAAATCCATTAGACTTTTTGTTTACTCAAGATAAAATAAAACAGAGCATTTTGAAGCTAAAAAATTGCAAAAGTGCTGGGTCTGACTTAATTTTAAATGAATTTATTAAAACAAACAATACCTCTCTTTTACCAGTTTTTACAAAACTGTTCAATATTTTACACAAAAATGGAAAAATGCCCAAGGAATGGAACCTATCACTTATTACCTCATTATACAAAAGTGGTGATCCTAATAATCATAGTAAAATGAAGCGTATTTATCGTTTTAAAGCAACTTTTTTCACTTGATTAATAAAATTAAACAAAATTAAGAAATTACAGGTTTAAAAATGTAATTACAGTTTTCTATAATTTGATTTTACCCGATTTTGCAACTGATAGGTAGGTTGACGACATTATAGTGTGTTTTAGACGTTATGATAAACTAAAGCTCATAAAGAAAGGGGTAATAAAATGTTATTAAATAAAAAGTAATAAACATACGCTCTTGAAATTTGAAACATTGAAACTTGAGAATCTCTCCATTATTCTTATTATTTTTTTTTACATATAATATTTTTGTGTCCGTCATATTTTGTAGTGCTCTATAAAAACGGGAAAATTCATTAATTTCTGGCCTTTTGAGATACTCCTTCTGGTAACAAGACGGTAGATTTTTATGTTTCTTGCAAAAAATATAAAATATAATAATACCCATTATATATTATATTTTGAACAAAAAGTCTATTGTACTATTTGTATAATTTGCTTTAAAGTGCTAAAAATTGGCACTTTCCTATATAATCCTTTAATAAATGTACCTTTATTTTGAGACGGCACCTTAAAAATACCTGGACGGTAGATTTCGCCCAAACTTTGCATGTACACTAAAGTTAATGTAAGTTATAAATGTATAAAAATGAAGAGTATCGCTATGGTAGTTTTAACACAATAAAACCCCAGTCGGCCCCCTTAAAACTACCTTTGAAAAACGTTGTAGATCTTTATTACCAAAATTAAGGATCAGTGCCCATCCACTGTATATTGAAACGGGTAGGTACTGTAAACCCCCTATTCCTAGAGAAAAACGTGTATGTTATTAATGTAAATTGTTTGTTGAAGACGAAAAACATTTTGATTTTTATTGTCCAAAGTATGACCAATATAGATGCAATTATATTTTAGTGATAACCCAATTAGAAAAATTGTCAATCCTACAAATATTTCAACTGCTACAAGGATATGTTGTTTCTTGAAAAAGTGCTTTGACACCAGAAAAGAAAGTCAAAAATGAATATTGATATTGAGAAATACACAATTTTGTTCACCTCATATTTCTCACTTTATATATGCATGTATTAATTGTGTTGATTTGTGTTATGTTATTTATGTTCATGACTGTATGCCGACATGGTAATTGTGAATAAAGTGAATTGAATTGAAAAATTGTGTGATTCAGGTAATCTACAATTGTGACTATGTATACTTTAATATGCTAATTTTTTTATTCAACAATGTTGATTTCTAATTAAATCTTATTAATTAATAACTACTCCTAAATAAAAATAGTTATATGGTTCTAACTAAACATATCATGTTTATTTTTGTATACATGAATATATTTTTGCAGTTTAAAAAAGTGACTTACCTCTGTCAAAGGGGTTTTCCTACGTCTTCTCAAAAAAAGCTGAATCTATTTGAACCAAACATGCCTCGAAGCATTCCTAACAGAAGGGGGGAGGTTCAATTTGTTCAAATGATTGGGCAGATCTCTTCAGGAAAAATACTTAAGAAGTAATGAAAATTTTATTATGTCTTTTAAAATCTTCTTTTTAAGAAACACAGCGCTAACAAAGATTTATCTTATTTGAAAACTTTATGTGTAGTTAATATGAAGATAAAAAAAAACACTAACCAAACTCGAAAGTCCATTGATGTAACAGGAAAACAAGGATCTCTAAAACATCAGAGAGCAAATCAGGAGTAAGCATTTTCTGTCATTTTTTTTTCAAATTATAAACCATTCGACCACGGTGGGTGATCACATACAATGATGCGTATTGAGTGTTAATTGTAATATTGTCATAATTATGTTACTTAGTATTTTGCAAGCATCCTTGAATCTTTACTATTTTTGTCAATTCAAATCCGATTATTGTAAAACTTGGAATGACAAAAAATGTTTGATGTTAAATCTATTCATTTTACTTATATTAACTTGATTTTAGTGGTTATTTTCACGATTTTTGGTGTAAGTTGTATCATCTGCCCTTAATTATTTTCACATTGAACGCGACAATTAATTTCAATATGACAAAACATTTTAATTAATGTGAAACGAATACATAATTTTTTTTTTAAATTCACGCTTTGATCTGTTTAATTTTTTATCATGCAAAACGATTCGAACAACTGAAATGCACCAATGAGATTTTTTTTATGAAATTTAGAATAAGATTTTCCATATCTTAGAATTGTTTAGATGTATCAATATACAAAGCGTAAGCTGTTTAAATTCTAGAATCTCCAGAGGTGGGATCAGATGCGTAGGAGGAGTTAGCCTCACTTGTTCCTTGTGAGCCATAAATATTGATCAAATTTAATTACTCAGTATTCAATTAATTTTCAATAATATTCTAAAAAGTAATAAGACTATTGCATAGATTTTTCAAGTTGTTGACAAAAAAAAATTGAATTCTATACAGAGTTTATATTCTATTATGTATTTTTGAAAAAAAAAATATTAGTAGTATTTATTTACAATCAACCTCAGTCCAAAAAATGAATACAGATCTTATACATCATTTCATCTTTAACCTTCTACATATTACTATATTTGTTTATTTTTCCTGACATATTCATCTGTTTTCAGATCTCCATATAACACATTATTTTCATTGTGTTGTTGATTTTCTCTATAACTATACGTCAGTGTTTGTGTTTATCAAAATGGAAAGGAATAGTGATAGTCTCCTTGAGTGAAGCTGGCGACAGAAGATAATTCATAGTGGTCATGTCTGTCGGGGGGGGGGGGTCATAATAGTCTGAGTGAATAGCTGGTGTGGTTAACTCCCCGATGTCTATACATGTACCTCTACTGTGACGTCAGTTCGTATACTGACGTACTTCCTCTGACCGCCCTGGTCATTCTCAGTCTCCCCACCCACTGCCCCCGCCTCCTCACCAAGAGCCTGACCACCAGATGTCTCCCCAACACCAGGGTCATTCTGGTCTTCTGATGGTTTTTCTCTTTTCTCTATCCCCGGGATTAATGTTTTAACATTTTTTCTTATCAGTAACACTTCCTACATAACCGGTCAGTGTTTTTCTTCGCAGTTCCATTGTAGTTGTCCCCCGCTTGAAAAGTGGGGGACATTAATTTGGGTCTGTCCGTCCGTCCGTCTTTCTGTCTGTCTGTAACGCTTTCGTTTCCACACGATATCTCGAGAACCCTTTGAGCTTTTGCAATGAAATTTTACATAACAACTCCCTGTGGCTTAAGAAAGACTCCTATTTATTTTGAGGTCAACAGGTCAAAGGTCAAGGTCATAAATTTGCAAATTCTGTCTGTTATAACACTTTCGTTTCCACGCAATATCTCGAGAACCCTTTGAGCTTTTGCAATGAAATTTTACATAATAACTCCCTGTGGCTTAAGAAAGATCCCTATTGATTTTGAGGTCAAAAGTTCAAAGTTCAAGGTCATAAATGTATACATTCTGTTTGTGTGTAACATTATCGTTTTCGGGCGATATTTCAAGAGGATCTTGAGCTTTTGCAATGTAATTTTATACAAAAGTCCCTAGGACCTCTCTCGCCCCTCTCAAAGTGTCCCGACTCGTTTGTTTTATTTGTATTTATTGTATTACATGTCGCTTTTTTTAAGCACAGGGGCATGAAGGAGAGTTATTACGTATAAAACAGGTTCTCGGCGGACTTTATTAGGTCTTTCCACCTTTCTGTGGAAAGACCTATTGATATTCTTCTGTTTATTAGGTCTTTCCACCTTTCTGTGGAAAGACCTATTGATATTCTTCTGTTTATTATTATTAGGTCTTTCCACCTTTCTGTGGAAAGACCTATTGATTTCCTTCTGTTTCTTCTTTTTTATTATTTTTCCGCCGCATGTTTTTTTGTTTCAAGATTTATCGAAAAGATTTATAGTCCATAAGAATGTACTCCGTAAAAGATTATTGCAGTTCACCCTGCGTAAATGAACCTTGACCCCTTTAGAAGTTATTGCCCCTTTCGCAGGAAACGCTTGTTATCGCTACTCCTCAGAAACCATAAACCACAGAGGTATGAAACCTTCACTAATGTCTTCGACTACTTGAGAGGACCTTTCAATCTATTCATTGCGAAAGGATCCGAAGACCCCTTCCATGAGTTATTGCCCCTGAAACTTTTTAAATTTTACAAATAATTAAAAAATTTTAAAACGACAAGTCGTATAGACATGGGACCAACTGCATAAGATTTGTTGACCTTTGACCTTAAAATTCATGTAAAGGTCAAAGGTCAAGGTCATTCCAAAAATGAGAAATTTAGCTCTTTTTATATCTCTTTTGTCTTTTAACATATATTTAATGTCTTTGCATCATTAATATGTACTCTTAAAACTGTTTCAAAGATTTCATTCTTGTCCCCTAACATTAACCCATTTAAAAGTTATTGCCCCTTGTGTGAAAAACCTTGTTATCGCTACTTCTCTGAAACCATAGACTGTAGAGACACCAAACCTTCACTAATATCTGAAGGGTCTTTAGGCCTTACTTCACTGTATAAGTGCAAATGGATCTGATGACCCCCTATATGAGTTATTGCCCTTTAAGTTCTTTGTACTTACTATTAAACCTTATAACTTGAACACTATAAGTCATAGAAGCATGGGGTCAATTGCATTGTGATCCTTGACCTTTGACCTTGAATATTTTTTCAAGGTCAAAGGTCAAGGTCATTTTTTTTTCTTCATTTTTCTATGCTTTAAGAGATTCTGGTTTCTTTTTCATGGTATTTAATTTTTAGGAGTCAGGTATAAAACAAATTTAAAATTCAAAGAAGGTGGAAAGACCTCTTATTGTTCTGTGAACAATAAGTCTCCTAGTTCTTTTTTCTTTTTTTTATTATTTTTCCGCCGCATGTTTTTTTGTTTGAAGATATATCGAAAAGATTTATAGTTCATAGGAATGTACTCTGTAAAAGATGTTTGCAGTTGACCCTGCGTAAATGAACCTTGACCGCTTTCGAAGTTATTGCCCCTTTTGCAAAAAATACTTGTTATCGCTACTCCTCAGAAACCATAAACCGCAGAGGTATGAAACCTTTACAAATGTCTTCGACTAATTAAGGGGACTCTTCAATCTATTCATTGCAAAAGTATTCGGTGACTCCTTCAATGAGTTATTGCCCCTGAAAGTCTTAAAGCTGACAAGAAAAATTAAAAACTTTTTAAGGACAAGTGGTAAAGATATGGGACCAAGTGCATGAGATCTTATGACCTTTGAACTTGAAAAGTAGGTCAAGGTCAAAGGTCAAAGTCATTGGAAAACTAGAGAAATGGTCAATTTAAGCTTAAAATCCAAATGACCTTGACCTTTGACCTTGAAATTTGACATTGACCTTTAACTCTGACCTTGACCCTTACTCAAAAGGTAATAAAGAAATATTCATTACCTTTATATAGATTCAGCTCCAAGTGTTAATCTCTCTCTCTCTCTCTCTCTCTCTCTTTTTTTTTGGATGACCTTGACCTTTGACCTTGATAAATGACCTTGACCTTTGACCCCTTGACCCAAAGGTCACAATCAAGCTAAAGGTCGTGGAGTTATTTACAACCATCACTCTAACAAATGCTTATTAAATAACCCCCCCCCCCCCTTGTAGAAAAAATAATAAAATCAACACCAACTTAGAGAAAATGTCTACAAGTCAAACGAAACGAAATATCGACATAAGATTCGTAATAAAAGGAAGAAGAGACCTGAAAGAAAGTGTCCTGAGAGTTTTAAGGTGAGTTTCTAAAGGACAATGAAATTCTAGTGAATATCGGCAAAATCTGCATTTTTTTTTCTGTCTGAAATTAAGTTACTGCTGAGCATAAAAATTAATTAAAGCTCGCATTGGCTATTTCTGCAATTATTGTTAATATCATTCGATTCTCCTGCTCTATTACGACAATTTAATAACAAGTATTCTTGCTTTCTTAGGTGTATGGAATTTATTTTAATTTTATTTAGATTTAAATATGAATCGGCTGAAACTCGGAAATAGCGATTTTTCATATAAAAGAAATTTGCACGCTCTCCGTGACACCGTCTTCTTCATGAAATGCATGTTTCAAGTTTAATTTATGCTCATAACTATGAATTCAATGCAAATAGAGATGATTATTTAATCTAACCTATGAGTTCGCCATTTCTGACAAAACAAACGCGCCTATATTTTCACAAATTGTAAACACAGTGCCGACACGGAAGTTCGAATGTATCATAAGCTCTGTATGATTAACTCAATCTATTCAAACTATAAACAAACTCAATTTTTTTTTTGTACAGAAAATCTCTATTTTCATTATCCACCAATCGTTTTTCTCGAAACTATTCATTATTCCTCTCTATGTTCCATAACAAACAAATAAATACACGTGTTTCTGTACTATTTTTATTTAAATCCACGTGCTTTCATTTCTTTTTTTTCTTCACTCTTAGTTTACGGAAAACAAAGTCAGCGGAGCCTGTGGTGTAGTACGTAGAGCGCTCGCCTGGCTATCTGAGGGCTGAGGGTCCACAGTTCGAATCCTGCTTGCAGCACTTATTAATTTTTTTTTAAATTAATTTTTTTTTGTTTTGTTTTCTTTTTTAATTCAAATGCCATGAAAACTTAAAAGAAAGGTGGAAAGACCATTAATTGTTCAGTGAACAATTAGTCTACTAGTTATTCTTTTTTTTTTTATTATTTTTCCGCCGCATGTTTTTTTGTTTGAAGATTTATCGAAAAAATTTATAGTTCATAAGAATGTACTCCGTAAAAGATTATTGCAGTTGACCCTGCGTAAATGAACCTTGACCCCTTTCGAAGTTATTGCCCCTTTTGCAAGAAATGTTTGTTATCGCTACTTCTCTGAAACCGTAAACCGCAGAGATTCCAAAACTTTATTAATGTTTACGACTGATTTAGTAGACTCTCCAATCAAACATTGCGAAAGGATTCGTAAACTCCTATAATGAATTATTGCCCCTGAATGTTTGCAATGTTTAAGAATATCAAGAACTTTTCTAAAACGACAAGGCGTAGAGACATGGGACCAACTGCAAAAGATTCATTGACCTTTGACCTTAAAATCTAGGTCAAGGTCAAAGGTCAAGGTCATTCAAAATATGTAAAATTAGGCATTTTTATAGCTCTTTTGTTCTTAACCAAATTCTAAACTTCTTTGCATCTTTAGTATGTACTCTTAAAACCATTTCAGAGATTCCATGCTTGTCCCCTAAAATCGAACCCTCTAAAAGTTAGTGCCCCTTTCAGTGTAAACCCTTGTTATCGCTACTCCTCCGAAACCGTAAACCGGAAAGGTACAAAACCTTCAACAATGTCTGCGACTAATTTAGTACACTTCTCATTCCATTAGTGCGAAAGAATTCGTAAACCATTTTAAGTAGTTATTGCCCCTGCCAGATTATGATGTTTACGAAGAACTAAAAACTTCTTAACGACAAGTTGTAAAGACATGGGCCCAACTGCATAAGATCTTTTGACCTTTGACCTTGAAGATTAGGTCAAGGTCAAAGGTCAAGGTCATTGGAAAAATGTTAAAATTGTATGTATGCCTTTTTTTAAAATGACCTTGACCTTTGACCTTGATATTTGACCTTGACCTTTCACCCCTTACTCAAAAAGTAATAAAGATTTATTCATTACCTTTATCTAGATTCAGCTTCAAGAGTTAATCTCAAGTTTATCTCCCTCTCTCTCTCTCTCTCTCTCTCTCTCTCTTTCTTTTGATGACCTTGACCTTTGACCTTGATAAATAACTTTGACCTTTGACCCCCTATTGACCCAAAGGTCAATATCAAGCTTAAGGTCGTTGAGGTATTTGCAACTCTTTCTCTAACAAATGCTTATATCCCCCCCCCCTCCTTTAAAAAAAAAAAAAATCAACAGCAGCATAGAGAAAATGTCTACAAGTCAAATGATACGATATATCGATATAAGATTCGGAGTAAAAGCAAGAAGAGACCTTAAAGAAAGTGTGCTGAGAGTTTTAAGGTGAGTCTTTAAAATATAATGAAATTCTAGTGAAACTCGGCAAAATCTGCATTTTTTTTTCTGTCTGAAATTTCGTTATTGCTGAGCATAAAAATTAATTGAAAACCGTATTGGCTATTTCTGCAATTTTTGTTAATATCATTCGATTCTCCTGCTCTATTACGACATTTTAATACCAAGTATTCTAGCTTTCTTTAGTATGTGGAATTTATTTCAATTTTATTTAGATTTAATATTAATGGAATGAACCTTGATTTCATTTGAAATTTGATTTTTTTTTTTTCTAGAATAACACAATTCCAAGAAATGGCGACTTTCAGCATAGTAGAAAGAAATACACGTTTCCTCCCTGTGTTTCCCATCTAGAATTACAAGTTTGGCATTTTTTTCATGCTACTTACAACGAATTTCATGCCTATTTCGGTCAGAAATGTTAAAATCCGAACCCGATTCTCTGTTTTCCTTTTCCATAATTACAAAACTGCCTTGCATCTCTCGCTCATGTTTCTCACATGCTCTTAAATAATTTATCGCCATCCATTTCAAACATAAAACAACTCAAATCGGATGTTTTCAAACATCTCTTTAATACATGTATAATGCACATATGATGCAGGTACACATGGGACATTTCACAACGTTTTCACTTACGCTTCCGTCTTGATGCGCAGATCAAATGCATGTTATTCATATTAATAGGTATATCATAATTTTACTCAGACCCTACCCCTTACATCTTAACTTGGAAACAATCTCATTCAAGCTCATATATACACCTAGGAGCGTGTTACAATGTTTTTTATGTGCTCTCTTTGCGTGATCAATGAAATCGTGGTTATCCCCGAGTCGACTCGTATAATCCAGGAAGTCTGTCTAGGGTATATATATAGGGTATACCAACTGCGAGCCCGATCTAAAATCCTAGTAGAGAAATGAGAATTTTGCTGTTTTATTTATTTTCTTGCTTTTTTTCTACTTTTTTCAGCCCAAATGATATTGAAACACTTAAAAAGGTGGAAAGACGTCTCATTGTTCTCTGAACAATTAGTTTACTAGTATTCTTATTACATCTATTAGAACTGTTTAATAAAGGTTAAATTAGACACCATGAATTGTGTAAATTTTGACAATATATCGAACGTGAATATATACATGTATGTGACTTCATGTCTGTATATAATTTTCGCCATATTCAAGCGGCTCCGTGGTCTAGTGGTATGTCTCTCGCTTCACACGTGAGAGGGCCAGTGTTCGCATCTCGGACGATCTATATTTTTTTTCGAAATACCTTTTTATTTTACTAAATGATAGTATTCAGCATGTGAAATGAAAAATTTTTGAGTTCTGGCTTGTACAAACTCATAAAATCATCATTACAGTGTGATAAATATTCCATATAAAAAGGATCTTCTACACACATGATAAAGAATAATCAATCAAACCTTTATATCCATATTGGCATATTTTATTTGCTTCAGTATACATTCAATAATTCTACAAATTCAGTCAAGGGGATCCAAACACCCCCTCCCCTCGACCCCCGAACTGCGCATGGTTTACTTTTTTCCCTAAGCGGGGGACACAAATTCTCTGAATTAGCTTGTTCCATTTGTTTCTGTTTTTGATACATTTAGATTTCAACCATACTTTATTTGTTATTTACATTATCCTGAAATCGTAGGAAACATAGATGATACTTAGAAAATATTTGCTCAAATTGCCTCAATGTTTATCTATCCATTATGACAACATAATATCGGGTATTGCCGTACTTAATGGCTGAACTATGTGTAACAGTTATTGAATTATTTAGAAAATGGAGCATTTTTTAGCATTCTATTTGAAATCAATATCTGAAAAGTAAATTTAAATACACGTATTAATACTAGTATATATTCATTTTAATATCATCTCAAAAAAGAGGCAAAGAACGCCTTTATAAGAGTATTTGGGAAAATTGTAAAAACCCTTTCCCGCACTAGAGATCATCCAAGTCTTCGCCTTCAGTAATAGATGATATTTTCCATTGGAATCGGATTTGAAAGCATCAGCACATTTTGAAATATTTTAAAATATTCTTGGAAATGGGTTCCTGAAATCATTTATTATGTTTTACATATGTTTTACGCATAAAAGGATGAACATAAGTTATTGATAAAATACAAGGTTTAAGTTGTAACCCCCTCTGCTTTTCGTGGGGGAAAATTTAAACAGCGTAACAATCTATTTTATCTGTAAAAATGTTTCACTGGTGAAATGTTTTTAAAATATTTCCATTGATTTTTATAGTGAAAATTTCACCAGAATTAATTAATCATAGAGATATCTCTCTGTGTTTTCGTAAATAAGGATTATTTTATAAAATTCATATAACTATTTACATTAATAGGAAAGATTAATCAAATAGATTGACTAGGAGGTAAGGTAATAAAACATTTATTTCAGGCAAGTCGGGAAGCAGTCAGTCTGTTGGCCTTATTCTCTATTTCATCTGGACAACAGTTTGACTGCCCCCCCCCCCCCCCACCGCCCTCATAGTTATTAGATAAGTGTATACTGTCTAGTGCAGTCAAATGAAGGTACTGATTAATACCAATAAGAAACGATTTAAATGAAAGCACATCTACTAAAACGGAAAATGTTTTTATTTACTTCTAAAACTATTGCGGTAATCCCGGTGAAAGAAGACATTTAAATATACGCTACACCAAAGGCCAAGAACGAATATATGATGATGCCTTACCGTGCAGTTTTCAGCTTTGAGTTCAACAGAAAATGTTTTGTTTTTATTTCAGGGAAATTAAAATGAAAAGGAAAAAAAGCATATTTATATAATTATATGCACCTCGGATATATGCTAAATTGGTTCTATTCAGTCTATATCAACAGTAAAAAGACAACGTTCGCTGGTCTTATTTTTCAAACAGAAGACAAAATGGAAGAGAAAACCAAAAGATATTTTTTTCATATATTAGAATGGAATTTTTATGCATCATTTTCTTTATCTTCAACATTAACTTTTTTAAATAGTAATATTATGCAAGTTTTAATATGGTAGTTTTTTTTTTAAAAAGATAATTATAATTTCTTCCTCAAGGAATCAATTTTTATTCAATAGTTGAACTTCAAACTTGAACAATAATTGAACAAAAATAGCTTTATTTACAGAGAAGTTTTTAAATAAAGAGTTCAAGTAATTTGTTGATATTATACAGAAAATCCATCAGGTAAAAACTTCAGGATACTAGTTATCCTAAGTGGCATTTTATCTAGATACATGTATATCGACGACGTATTGTCAATTAACAATGGTCATTTCCATTCCTATGTCGATACGATATATCCTGGTGAGCTTGAAATAAAAGAAACCATAGAGTCTGACACATCTGTTTCATATATGGCTATTTTACTAGAAAAAGAAATTAATGGTAATCTAACAACCAAACTATATGATAAACGTTATGAATTTAACTTTTCTATCGTCAACTTCCCTTACTTATGCAGCAATATACCTTCATCACCTGCATAAGGAGTCTATATATCTCAGTTGATTAGATACGCAAGAACATGCTCTACGTATGACCAATTTCTAAAATGAGGTAAATTATTGACAAGCAAGTTGATGAAAGAAGAATATCAACAGTCTCGTTTAAAGTCATCATTTCGTAAATTCTATGGTCGATACAATGACATTGTCAACAAGTATAACTTATCATTGAGACAAATGCTGACTTACGTTTTTCATATTTATTGTTAGTCCATTATTTATATACTGAATTGACGACGGATTTTTCCGTTATTTTGCCGATCATGACAAGTAGCACACGGCGGTTATGACCGGTCAGCAGGGGATGCTCACTCTTCCATGGCACCTGATCCCACCTCTGATGTTTCGGAGGTCCGTGTTTGCTCTGCTCCTGTTTTGTATGGTTTTGTGGACTTTGATATTAAGTACTGTTCGTTATCTCCATATCCTTGTTATCTAAAGATTATAATTCAGGCTGGAGTGCAGAGAGATAGGTATATAATCTAACCTCTACCTTAAGGCAATCCTGAACGATGGAAATGACAGCGACCACTATTGTAAATGAAGATGATACTGAATTTGACGAAGATGAGCCGCAAGTACATTTCCTTCATACCGACGTCATACTGGAGGTAGAGGGTCGGGATATACACGTCAACAAACAAATGTTGGCGGACCACTCACCTGTGTTTAAGGCCATGTTTGAATCCAACTTCAAGGAAAAAGACAAAGAAAAAATATCATTGCCAGGAAAGAAATATGACGACTTTGTGGACTTCCTATACACTTTTCATTATCCAGAACGTTTGGATCCTATAACAGGTATTTTCAGCGTAAATTGAAAAAAAAATATTATGCCAGAAAAGTCTCCTTGAAAGTTATTCAAGTTTAAAAATTAGTGCTAGTAAAGATTAAGATAGAAATGTAAAAAAAAAAAAGTACACACAAGTATATTGACGTTTTGGAGAAGAGTACTAGTATAGATGTAATGTGTTAAATCTGACATAAACCTACTGCAGATTAACTTTCTTACATAATTATCATTAAATTTTATCGTTTTCCTTACATTAAATCAATTTATCAACTACAAATACTGCATTTGGCTCAGTCGTTGTAATTATTATTCATGTATATAGTTTTTGCCTAATCCGTCTTTCTAGCTGTTTTTTTCGAAAAAAAGTTAACCTTCCTCATTACCTTTGATTGGTTGGAATTTGGGACTGTGGCTTTCATATTTTACATGTGTATTTCTTGTGACAACACCTTTTTTTCAGTATAAATTTGACTTTTTGACATTGGATATGAACCCACTTTTACATAAAGAAGAAGGTGCAGTTTCAATACAAATTAAGCCCTATATTTTTCTAAAATATGAAAGTGACAAATTACTGGACTTTTACGAGAAGCACTGACTTCTACAGTTGACGGTTACTTGGACATTTAAACTTGTATCGTGTACGGAAGTACAGAATTGATAATGCATAAGAAAACATTTCTAGTGGTCATAAGTATGGTGTTAGGGGCACTTACATGTGAAGGCCAGAAGTTGAGGGTATGGTGGTTGTCGTTTTCTTCAAGGACAACTTATATGTCGTTGAAATAACCTGTTAATTTCGTTTAATTAAATGTTGAGCTAAATTTGGATATCGTAAATGAGCTACCGTACATTGTCCTAGTGTAAAAGTAAGCCGTCAACTGTAAATTTCAGCGCTTCTCGTAAAAGTCCAATAGGAAATAAAAATTCATTCTTTCTAAATCATAGGAATTCTCTGCAATAAGAATACACAAATAGTTTTTCTCATATGACCTCCTAAATGCTAATTTTGACGTCATTAACTTGTGCATTTTCCCGTATTTTCCTAAAAAGTTGCAGAAGACATCAATTTTCAGTGGGATTTTCTTTCAGAAAACATACTCTGCCTCCGTGGCCCGGAAAGATTTTGAGATATGTGATTTTTCATAGCAGTTTACACAATATATCCCAAAATTAAGGTGGGCGACGGTGGCAGATACTATTTTCTAAAGGAAAATTAGCAGAGAAATTTGTCATTTTGAAGCTTTTCTGCATCAAACTTAAAAGTGTACCAAATTATTGACGTTATATTTCCAGAAAGGTCCTCCTTCATGCAAAATTCTTTAATGATTTATCATATTCATCTACTCAACTATTGCTAAAGCCAATTTCATAACCTTTTAAGAACATTAAATTTTTAGGGCACAATAAAGCTCAAACCGTACCTTTTTCTTTATCAAACTTTAACCTTGAACGTAATGTTTGAACAATTGGTGTTAAGACACTTACACTTCATATGTGTATTCATTGTGACAAGACCTTTCATTTGGTAAAAAATTATTAGATTTTGACCTTAACCTTAGAGTTTGACGACTTCTTAAAAATCCTTTGACCATAACTTACGAACAGTGGACAAAAGGCTTCCATATTTCATTGGTGTATTTCTGTTTAGAAAGCCTTCCTTTGTATATCAAAAATTTAAACCTTTTGACCTTGGAGTTTGACTTACTTTTGAAAAACCTTAAACCTTGGGAATAAATTTGTACAGTTGGTGCTTGGGTCGTATAATATATTTTAATTAGACCTTGGCCTAGGAGTTTGACCCATTTTTAAAAAAAATTATCCTTTGCCTTTTAACTTAAATAATCAAAAAGTAATATAGAAGGTGCACAATGACAATATGTAATGAAGAACCTGTGAAAGTTTCATCAATTTTATGCAGTGCTATGAGCTGTTGCGGATGAGATTATTTGAACGGTTATTGCTTTGCCTTTCATGTTTTACATTTTTTTTTGACTTATGAGTTTTACATGTATTTGAGAAACCTTAACCTTCACAAAAAGCTGTCATGTTGGGACATTAGTATTTCACAAACCACTCCAAGTTTATCAATTGGATCATTTATTATCAAAATAAAATTTGTAGAACAATGTTATTTTTCCAGAAAATACAGTATTAAGGATTGCTCCACTGGCTGAAGAGTATCAGATTTCATTTGTAAAGAAAAACTGCAAAAAATTTCTCGAAGAAGTTTGTAAAAGCACCGTCAGAGATGTGGATAAAGAAATCGAGATCTCTATTCTCGTGAAATACACTGCTTGCGCTGAACAATTTAACATGGAATCTGTACTTCCTTTTGCCATTCAGTTATGTGCAAAGTGTCATACGGAGTCTTTAAAGCAAGCAGGAATCGAGACTATGGTTACTGTTGATTTACGAAAAAGTATTGCGGAATGTCGAAGTTCTTTTCTTGAAAAGGAATTAAAACCAAACTTTGTTGCAGGTATTATAACTTGCATTATTATTTAATTAGTGTATTGATCATGATTCTTTAACATGATTTTTTCCTGAAGAAAACTCAATATGTGCCATAAGGATCTTTATGCATGACATTTTTTTTAGGCTCACAGCAAGATTTTTTAAACACTGCAGTTTTGATGTGGGACTCTCTCAATCAAAGTGAGAGAAGAAAATGCGAGGATAGCCTTGTTAGTTGTTGTAAGCATCAATCGGGGTCGAGTTCATCACAGCCTTCTTCTATATCCCTACACAATCTTATTGGATACATCATTGCTGCTGAAAGATTTCATCTGAGAAAACTCTTGGAGGCAGCGATAGACCTTGCATCTAGATGTAGTTATAAGAAATTGATAAAAGATGAAAGATACCAAAGAATTACAGAATCGTCTAGAACTAAAATACTTGTAAAAAGATTGGAATTATTTGAGGACGAATTAGATAGCTATAGGGGAGAAATATCAGCATCAAAATATAAAGAAAACTATAACAAAATACGATAAGTTTATTACAGATATTTAGCATGTGACATCAGACATATTAATTTATCTGCTAAGAATATTATAGCTAATAATGTCAAAATAAGTAATATTTATTTCCTTCTTTAAAACTAAAATAAGAAATATTGAGAGTAACAACAGGCACCAAGGAATTATGAATACTTATGTATGGCTTTCCTGTTTGATGTTTCAATATGTATTTTTGAAAAAAATAAGAATAAATTTAATCCTACCTTAAAGTTGTTAGATCTTTTAATATAAACTTTTCATATTCTAGAAATTCCAGAAGGGGGATAAGGTGCCTAGGATGAAAACATATCACTTTTCCCTGGTCATACCCACTGTGAACCTTGTGCATTGATCAGATTTATTTATTAATGTATCTTTGTAATAAGAAAATTGTATAGATTATTTTAAGATGGTCACAGAAAGAAGACTTTTAAATTTTATTCAAAATTACAATGATTGTTCGCGTTGTGCAGTGGTAGGAGTGTCTGCTCTATAGTCTAGAGTAATGTATATAGCATTCCACCGACAAGTGGTGGCGTCTGAGTGAAAATTCTCGAGAGGTAAGGTAAACATCAAACAAACAAAACACTCTATTATATGAACATGTATTTGAAAAAAAAAAAATTGCGTCATTTACAATCGGCCTCAGTCCAAATATGTTTACAGATCTAATTTCTTTTTTCCTCTTTGACCTGCTAACTACATTCTGTACACCATTTTCCTGCAGCATTCCTCTGTATTTAGATTTCAATATAACACAAAAAAGAAATACAATTCATCAATTTATCGTTTAACATCTTCTCAACCATTATAGATCAATGTTCGTGTTTATCAAAATGTGAGGGAATACACACACAAAGATAGTCTCCATTAGTGTAGCTTGAAACAGAAGAAAAATTGCAGTGATCAGGTCTGTCAGGGGGGATAATAAAGGTCTGAATGAATGTTCTAGCTGGTGCAGTTATCTCCCCATGTCTTGGCGTGTGGGTCCCTTCTTTAGATAGAATGTTGTCAATCAGGAAAACACTTAATTTTCTGACCTCGAAACTGGCAGCAAACACAGAGATGAGCAAACTGCGGCAGTGACTGTAATACCAGACACCCTCTCTATAGGTATCACCCAGACAGTCCTGTTACGAGAACCTGGTGTTATTTGAAATCGTAGTGGAAAACAAAAACGAATCTACAATGAAGCGCATTGAAGTGGTAAAATTTTCCGTTCGAATAGAACGTTTTGAGCTATCTTTAGAACGTTGATTGTCATATGATGACACGCCCATTTCTTTAGAAATGGATAAAACGGTTAATTTGTTTATTCTAATACCTGTAGAACAGGTTTTCTATAACTATAATAGCCAATCAAATTGACGGTCTAAATAAACACCGAGTAAACACGTGTTCGACCGAAACATGTGTTGTGATACCTTCAATAACTTCAATAGACATCAAAAATATGTATATATTTGTTGCAATTTGTGTTTTACGGAATCGGGAAGTCTCTGTCTCTCTCTCCTAATTTTTTAAAAGCTCCATTTCAGTGTAACTCATGTTGCTTGTCGCAAAGAGTGGGGTGTCCTAAACATTACGACAAATGTTTCTTTCTCGTTTCTAAAAATATGGGCGTGTCGTTATGTTATATTGACTTCAAAACATGACTCAGAACGTTTCATCCACACGGAAAATTTTACCACTTCAATGCGCTTTATTGTATGCAAACTGGAATTCAGAAGATCATTTTGTTTATCTTTTATATTCAACAAAATTCCAGATCACTTCTAACACCTTATTTTTGGTAATTTCTATGATTTCAGATTTTCATGTTTTCGATCTTTCAAATTACATAATTTGCCATTTTGACGTTCAGAGAAAATGATAGTTGAGCTGGAATAAACAATAATTTGTCACCATAAACCATTGAAAAAAAATTGCTTTCGATGATAACACCTGAAGAGAATGGAACCCTGTTCATTTTTTTAACTAGTACATTTTATACGATACGTTATTTACCTCCACTGTGACGTCAGTTTCTATAGTAATGTACTTCCTCTGACCGCCCTGGTCATTCTGAATCTCCCCACCCACTGCCCCCGTCTCGTCATCAGCAGCCTGACCACCAGATGTCTCCCCAACCCCAGGATCATCCTGGATCATCTGTAAGTTTTGGTTCAGAGTTACATCTCTTCATCATAAGTAAAATTTAAGGTAGATTTAACCTCTCTTGTTAACATTTCCGACATATCCGCCCGATGTCTTTTTACAGTTTCTGTTTTAGTTAATATTCTTTGTTACTACGTTTCTTCATTTAGATTTAAATCATACTTTACTCATTGATTTTTATACCCTGAGACTGTTGGAAAAACAATATTAATGGACTATAAACTATTTGTGCTCTTGTAACCCCTTTTTTTCAAAATGTACCATATTTAGCTATTTATATATGAGTGTTAAAGTGTTTCAAGCCCACAAGGATATACTGAGTCGACATATGAGTGAAAGTACGTATTGTTAATTGCAAATACTCATTAATTTACATGTACACTACACAAAATTGCTAACGCACCACTTAAAATTCTTCTTTGTAGATTGAACATTTGCCTAAACGGTATTAGTATGTATAAAACGCCATATTTTCCAATACAATGGGATTGGCAAATATCTTGCTGTCAGAACAAAACCCGCAAATGACCTTCTTGCCCAAAACCAATTTCACGACATGCATTGCGAACCTCATTTTTGCTCAGATATGTGCATTGCGTATTACCGATGATGGTCCTTGAAGTTACACCAGAAACAGTCTCCCAGGCCAAAATAAAAAATACCTTTGTTTCCCCTAACGCGAACGATCCAATTAAATCGCACCGACTGAAAAGATTTTTTAAATAAGATGATTCAAATATTTTTTTTTTACTGTTAACCATGTTTTATAAAATACAATTTCATCAAAATCAGTTTTTATCAGAACGGCCGACATTGTTATACTGTGATTTTCAAGCATTTGTTGGAAACAAAATGGCGTCCACATGTGATTACAGGGCATTAGCTCTCCATACAACAATGGCGACGTCTCAATCTTATGCTTTTAGCTAATTGGAATTCTTCACTCTTGAAACAATTCGTTAATAAAATTTACCATGACTAATTAAGAGTGTTTCGAAGGTGTCTTGGCATCTCCATGTGAGTGAATAAATTTTCGAAAGGGACATTAAACAACAAACAATCAAACCTGTCTTTGGATTTGAGGTACCTACGCGTAATACATGGTAAGGCCCGCCTCATGAGTAGATGAGGGGCCCACCTAGTGAACACATCATTCTATTTCACTGCATTTTATTTAATTTGAGTTCTTGATCTGATAACCAATTCATCTATGTTCCTATGTTTACTATATGCCATTATGGAACCATAAGAGTTGTTGTAAATATGTCTGCATATTCATCCTGGTAAATATAATTCAGATGTCCTTTCTTCCTGCCTTTATTAAGTGGTTAAACTTCGGGACTTTGACATTGTATATAGCATTTTTATCATTTGTAGATTAGGTTTGGTTCATTTAAATATTGTTAACATACTCTTTCCAAATAGTCTTGAAATCAAGGTTCAGCTTCCTGAGACGTCCAGTGTATTTTTTCTTTAATTAGGCCCTTGAAGATTGGTTGTTTCTTTGCTTTTAATCCCTTCGAGATTTGTTAGGACAACATTTAAACATTTCCCCATTGCTCCAAATTTAGACGTACTCAGCACTTTTTTTGCCATTAAGCAGTGGGGAATCTTTTTTGAGCAAGCATCTTCTGCGACACTAGACATGTTTTATGGTCCCGTTTGAAGGACTGTTTTCAACGTTACTCATTGGGATTTGAACCTTATTTATTTAATTTTAAATTTAAATTAAGCCACGTACTTCTTAACTCCAAAGCAAAATGCTCCAGAACCACTGAAAATTTCATGGCCCTCAAAAAGGTACATTGATCGTCTATAAGCTCTGAAGGATGATGGAAGGTTTGAAAAATATACTCGTATATTTGGTCTTTGAGTATTTGAGAATCTTGTCTATTTTATTCAATTGATGTAAATGTAATGGCGTGAGATATTTAACAAGTTCAACTAAATAACAGTTGTGAATTAATTAATCATGAATTTTGCTTTGAAACGGCATATGTACGATATTTATCATTTTGTTCACACATCGCTTTCTTTTGTACTTTTCTTATTTAAAAAGGTAATTTTCCATTAATTTTTATAATGTATTTTCAAAGCTGCAGTCAGAAAATAAAATTGTTTACCTACCTACCGACCCAACTTGAAAATTTAGGGTCGGGTTAGGGGAAACAAAGATATTTTTAATTCCGGCCCCAGTTAAATAAAATCAAATAACATGCACTGACTATTATATCGCCTACTAGTCATCCAATGCATTGGTGTCCATACCCAGTCCACTCAACTTCCGGTTGCCCCAACGACATTGAAATTGTGTGCGGTGTTTACTTAATGGCTTGGCTATCTAGAGTGAACATTTTTTTTGTCGACTAATCTATTTGCAACAATTTTTCACTAGAAGAATAAATATTGTTTTCATTGTTTTAATTTTTTACATATCTTTCCAAAGGAACCCCCTGCAGACACCATACTGTCCGTTTTATCACCCTCACCTGAGATCAAATACCGCATGCGGTACAATTTTTTTTTCTGATTTTCTACTTAGTGCAAACATAAAGAACAAAAATGCAAAGAAAAAATTACAAATTTATCCCTCCAAATTAATATGGACACGATTTTCACGGTTTTTATGAAATGGTCACACTTCAGTTAAGAGTAACTGTAGTTATTAATCAATTAAGACATTTAAATGCTTTATTTTTTGATTTTGTAACATAATAATATATCAAATACATCTTAAACAAGTTTGGATAAGTAAAATATTACTTTCATTTGGTGGTGCATTAGCAATTTTGTCCAGTGTATATCCGGTTTGAATTCGTTTCAACAAATTTAATATAGTATATATATAGTGAAATGTTTTGAATTCGGTATAACGAGTTAATGAATTAATTGAAAGAATCTATAAGGGTGAATTCTTCATTATATTTAATGTATTCAGGGAAACGTTAAGATGTACCAAATACTTGATTGACTCCGACGTAAAATTATTTGCAGTTATTAGGACAAACTAGAGCCGAGCTCGTTGCAAAGCAACGAATAGGTCTTCCGTTGGAGCTACGGATAGGAAGACGTAACCTTGAGTCTAGGTCAAGCCACATTATAAAGTTATACAAGTAAGCAACCTAAAGGCTTGTAAAGGAAGAAACTTACAATGTTTCACCATGAAAAACACTGTAAAGGAATGTATGTGACCTTGAACTTTCTAAATGACCTTGCGTCAAGCAATGTTTCGCCATGAAAAACGCTGTAAATTTAAGGAATGTATGTGAACTTGAACTTTCTAAATGACCTTGCGTCAATCAATGACAAACTCTGTTATAAAAATCTAATACCGTATAATCCCTATTAACCGCCCCGGGCGCTTAGAAAATTTCGAAAAGGAGGCGGTTATTTTGGTATTCTCTTCATATTAATATTTAATGTCATTCTTATACTTCAAAAATTTTAAAGAACAGCTAAAATAATGTCGAACTTTACTTTAAGAGAGGATAATCCACCCAATTTATGCGATATGATTCATTTTCCACTGAGAAATTGGATAATAGACAAGTTACATTTTCACTTTGTTCAAATTTTGGCAGACTTTTGATACGATTCTAGATTATTTTAATCACTGTAGAGGGGGCCCTTGTTTTCTAATAATTGAAAAAAGACCTATGGGGCGCTTATGGGGGCAGGGGTGGTTAATAGGGATCATACGGTATGTGTATTACCGACTGGAAAAGTACACACGTTTTTTATATATTCTTTTAGTCCATGAATCCAGCCAAAACATCTTATCTTTAGTGACCTTGAACTTGAGTCAAGGTCATGTCCCACCCTGCATTATACATGTATCAACAATGTTTCACAGGTACAAATACTGTAGCGAATTTACAGTTTCTCTGTCAGGAACCTTGACTTGTCTAAATGAATGGATATGTTCAGCCTTATTTTTTCTGAGCATATACAGTATCAAATCGGAAGAATTTATTAGGTTCAACACTATGATTTAGCTAAGGATTTAACTAGAAATATGTCTATAGGTCATGAATGTATCGCCAAGTGTATATTAGTAAATAATGCAACATTAAAATCTGTATTAATGTTATAATGTATGACGTTTATTGAGAATATCTTGAATAGTTTCTTAAAAATTGAAATCTTAAAAAATGGATATAGATTATAAAATCCCCTTCAAATAATGCATAAGCTTACATAAAAATATCTCAGATGGTTTCTTTAATACTAAGGAAAATGCAAATTAAAGACAAGTGAGGTAAAGGTCACAGGAAAGTGCAAGGTTAAAGTGTATCAGCATACTTAAGTTTGATAAAAATGTCTTGAATTAATTCTTCAAATCTGAGCACCGCCCATGTGGCACAGGGGTTAGAGCATCTGTTCTAGACTAAGGTTTGGATATATCTCTCAAAAGTGTGCATATATTTTGGCCACTTTTGTACATGTAAAAATGAATACATGTATATAATTAAACTTGCATGTACAAGCATATTCCCGTAAAATTGTGCAATTGAAATATTCTTTTCGGGTTTTTCCCTTGAGTTGGAAACGTCACTTACTGGTACACTTACAATTATTTCCATTTATAACTATCGGAGTACACGATGTATTTTTAACACCGACATGCCCGCGGCTCTCTGCGGCCACGCACGTGTGAACGAGGACTCGGGTGCAAAACTTTTTGACACAAGGCAACAGAGGTGGATGTAAACTGTAATGACATAACTGAGGGCATTGTGGCATTGCACTTTGAAAAAAATGCATAAAATAAATTCTAGACTTATAGATTTTAATAATTTAAATTGAAAAAGGATACACCCCCAAGGTAAGCCCCAATTTTTAATGCCTATAAAATGTATTTGCTAAACATTTGTGTGAACCCCCCCGTACAGATGCCTATGCTTCACAACAATATAACTGGTATGACGTTAAAATTTTTCAATAAATTTTAGTTTACATAAAATGCATGAAAACTGTAAAAAAAAATTAGTTCAGTAAAATAATTAAGGGAGAAAGAATTTTCAAAGTACATGTATGGAAAAATCAAAATCGCTCACTTTCATATCGTAAAGTGACCATACCGAAGAGTTATCAAACAGGTTCAATTATTTATATCATATCTAAGATTTGCAAGAATATTGACCAAGCCATACACATTTTTCAAAGTGCGTTTATATGGTCGATATTAACGCACTTTGAAAAGAAATTTTATTTTTTTAAAGTTCATTGATTTGGTCCCAAATTTAACGCACTTTGAAAATATTTTTCAAAGTGCGTAATTTTTCAAAGTGCGTCGTAACAGGGCATACATAATGAAATTCGATTATTCGTGGACGATACATCACTGTTGGCAATAGTGGACACTAATATTAATACTCCTACATGATCTCTTAATTACAACCGATCTTGATAAAATAAAGAAATGGTCACAAATCTGATTCTTATTAGATTTTAGGTATAGGTGAATGTGTGTGGATATGTGGAAGGGATAGTGTAAATTATTTCATTCAAGATTTGCTAAATTGTTCGTTTGAGCGAAGGCTTAGAAAAAGTGACACACTGCGTGTACAGGTACACACCAGTAAATGTTATCATTAAAATAAAATTCGACGGACATTAATTTACTGGTACATGTATTTTAGTTATCTGAAGACAACGTAATCTTCAGAGAATGAGGCATTATATATATTTTCTGTTTTCCATACCCCAGATTTCCTTTCTTTTGATTTACCGTTTACATAGGCCTGTGTTTTAACAGCTGTTCATAAATACTGTCAATTAATATATGATAGGAGAAAACGATACATCTCTCGGTAATTTATTTTTTTAGGGGGAAAATATAGGTGAAAATATATAGATTGACACCTTAGTATTTACCTGTGTAATTACGAGGTTACAAACCGTGACGATGAGTGGACAGGATGGGCTACCCGTTATAAAAACAACTCATAATCAACTCTGCGGACCTATAATTAGTTCACTCTAATGTCTGTATTTCAAACGCAGATAAGGCTCTACATGCGTATATTTGGGCACTCTTGCATATGCATTATACTTTAATTATAAAACGTGCATGTTCTGTACTTGCATGCATGTACATTATATGTCTCCGTAAAACCTTAATGAAGCATTACGAGAGCTGATAAGAAAAAATAAACGGAAACCTGCTCGCAAAAAATTACAAGTTTAATAGAAAATAATTATTTGTTCGAGGTTAATTAGTTGTCCAATGGAATAAGTTATGCATGTGTGTCTCAATCTACATACTTTGGAGGCGCGTGTGAATGTGGGATTTTGTATTTATGTATTCCGATAAAACGCTCGATATTTTCATATTTGGGACGTATACAGTTGTACATTTTAAGAAGGACGACAAAAGAACGTATATTGACTTACATACATGTACATTTAAGTTAAGATACAAAAAATCTATCACTAGTAGAAATTAATCAAAGGAGCATATTTTCGATGGTATTTGAAGTGAAACAGATCATGACCTCGATATCGAGAAAAACATTTGCTATAAAAAAAATAATTATATGCAACTTTCGTTTAATTCAGCAAATAAATTATTGAATGAAATGCACTAGCGACATAATTAGTCAAAGATACTATGTAATAATCTGAAAGATTCAACATATTAATTAAATTTATCCATTCTGTGGTTTCTTTGTGTATATGACTGGGGGTCGCTGGATAACACGCCGATTGATTCCCGGTGACCGACTTTGCCCCGCGTTATCGAGGGAGGCGCGTTATATAATTGTAAACAAACAAGGTGAATGTAAAAGGCGTGCACTTAATGGCTGTGAATAGTATATGCTTTACAGTTATGTTTTATTTTCTCACTATATTGTTTGTTGTTTTTATATGATAAGAAGAAAAGAAAATATTATCTTTTCTTCCATTTTTAGTAGACTTGATTTATACGATTAAAAAAAAAATGAAATAAAAGGGAAAATTGTCAGTGAATAATCATGATAATTTGGGGGGAAAACACAAAACACTTCAAGAACCTTATTCTAAAAAATATAAGCATCCAATGCAGCCATGTTTATCATTTATAGTAAGTTTGTTTTGGTTTACACGCATGAGGAGCTCGCGTTTATGTGCTGAGTGAAAAGAATTACCTGTACATATATGGGTCATGTATCTAGCTCATTTAAAACAAGACTCGAACAAAACAATTTCATGAGATAATAAGATGTTAAAGCAAACCTTCATAATCGACAGTCATTCCGAAATATTTACCTTTTTTGAGTTATAAAGCAAAAACTTTCAAGGGCCCTAGATCCCTAATTTTAGGGGTCAGCCCCTTTTAAATGATATTAAATGAAAGCTCGTGCAATTATGCACAACTTTTATTCTACATGTCTTAACAAAATATTTTTAGTTTTCAAGATAAAAAGGAAAATATGTGTTAATTTTCGCTCTTTTAGGCGTTCTAATTTTTTACCCCTATACAGCGCCATTTGGAATAGAGAAATAGAAAAACAGAAACCGATGTGCACAACTTCAATCCTTCTGTTATCTAAAACCAGTAAAATTTCTGCTCCAGCTTTTGTGGTCTCTGAGCCTTTGTCTGGAAATGAAAGCCTATAAATTTTCGTTTAAAGGGAAATAACTCAAAACCGGAAGTGACTTTTTGAAATTTTAGACAGCATTCTGATAGAGTTTATTATCGTCTATAATGTCTGAAAATTTGAGCAAAATCCATTGAGAAATGAGTGAGATATGAGGCCTCAAAGTTGGCGTCTAGGAAGAAAAAAAAAAAGAATAATAAGAATAATCTTAATCATCAGAATCAGTAGAAGGTCTTCCGTTGGAAACGGAAGACCTTAATAATCTACCATATACACACTTAATGCACTCTATTATTCTAGATTTAAAAACCATTATTAGCATTGAACAAACACAATTAAATCATTGCACTTCTATTTTTAACAAGAAAAACCCTAAAAGCAACTGCTTTTATTTTAATGTTAAAGTGGTAACTGAAAGTTTTTTTCTTCAATACGTCATTATAATTTCGGGAAAGATATATGTATATAAACAGCATTTTTATTGGTTGCATCGAAAAGGATTATTTAATGATGTGCTAGTCGTGTCTAGGACGTCTAATGTTCGAGAACCCGTGAATAGTACCTCATTTAAAGGTTTCAAATCAAGCTACAACACATTTCAAATAACCACTTATTGATTTACCAGCGCTCTATAAAGTTTACAGAAACATGGCGACTGAATGCAAAATACCCAAGTTGTGCCTGGAGGAAGCGCATTGTGTACCTGAAGAAAATGTAACAGCTCAGAAAAATGAACCACAACTACATTTCCTTCCTACCGACGTCATACTAGAGGTAGAGGGTCGGGATATATACGTCAACAAACAGGTGTTAGCGGACCACTCACGTGTGTTTAAGGCCATGTTTGAATCGGACTTCACTGAAAAACACAAAGAAAGGATATCATTGCCAGAGAAGAAATATGCTGACTTTGTGAATTTATTATACACGTTTTATTACCCGGAACGTGAAGATCTCATAACAGGTAAAGATAAGAGGGAGAGGGAGGAGGGTCACGATCGGTGGACTTAAGAAGAAGAGAAAATTAATTTCAACGATAATTATTATGAACTGTTTGTTATACTTTGTCTAGTATACCAATTAAACTGAATATAAGCACTATAAACTTAATATACCACTTTATCTAATCCATATTATTGAAAAAAAACTTCTAAGGACATGAATGTACTAGATGAAAATATCTTGAATTTATTGTTTAGTATATTAAAAAACACAAATGAAAATGTAAATATATGCAATTTATCATTAAGCCATATGTTGACTGACATTTTTCATACTTGGTAGACATTAAATTGTCGACGTATTTTTTCCGATCATGACAAGGAGACTGTTACGCACACATCGGCACCCTCTCCAACACACACACACACACACACACACACACACTCACACCCTAGGGCGTTACTATATCCTCTCGAACTCCGTTGTGATGGGATAATAAATAAAACGGGTATAACTGTTACAGTAAATATGTTACACATGTATCAGGAAGTTTACGTATTTCCTGAATCTTAAGAAATGCATGGAATTCTTATTCTGCTTAGGGAATACAGGTATTTACTAATTTCAGTTAGGAAATACACGTACTAGTATTTACTGAACTTTTCAATACTTTTTATACATATTTATTGAACGTGTTTTGGTGGGAAAATTCAAAATATGAAAAGATGCACAGTACATTCAATGTTCATGTCAGTTAGCATACCATATTTGAATGAATAATATTTGAAATAAACCTTTATTATGAATTTATAAAAATGTATTATTTATAAATATAAACCCCCTCAAAAAAAAACAAAAACATAATGATACTCTGCTTTTATTTTCTGGAATGGATTTTCTATATCACAACATACTTTATCTGTTTTTACATTTTCATGGTATTCTTAATTCATAATTGAGAATATAATTCAAAAATTGTTTGATTGATTGAAACAGACTTTTTCCCAAATCAAACATAATCTTTTTCGATTACTATTGAAAATGTTTATTGAAAGGCCCATGTTGCTCTTATCGCCACAATGTGCACGTTTTTAAAGTGTGCATATTGATATGAATTTATTGTGAAATATACTTTAGAAAGGAAGTTTTTATGATATCGATTAATTTTTCACACCGTCTCTTGTAGATAAGGTGCATGGACACAGATTTAAAGTTAAACATTTTCTGTATAATATTACGACACATATATACGTAACGGTATTTTAATAGCATTTCACACAAAAATAAATAAAAAATCTTATTTTATTTAAAAACAGGAAAATTGGCAATCTTGTTGAATTGTGGCTTTTTCTGATAAATATTTAAAGACATCGATACGCGTTCATAATAAGGGGATAAATGAGTTACCAGAAGAGCAAAATTAGTTTTTTGTCTTATATAAAAGAAAAATTGAAAAAAAAATTGATTAAAGATGCCCATGTGTGTGTCTGCAAGGAACACAAACATTATAGGAATTAGATGCTCGAGTTGCAAACCGTGTGTGAAAAACTAATTTACAAGTTGTAACGTATTGTTTCACCCGAAACAACGTTATTTGACTTCATAATATAGACTTATATATTCATATATCTGATCAATGTAATTAAGAGTGAATGTAAATTATAGTTATCGACCAAGATATTTCTGGAACTGGGGGTCCCTGACCCAACCTGTCAAAAGGGCGCTCATATTTCTGTCCGTATGGGTGAAACAGCGACAAAGAAATATATTTTTACATCTGGCTATTGAGGAGAAATAATCTTGCGAGATAGTGGATCCAACACATATCTTTGGTGTAGAAAGAACCTTTGTGAACTGCAACTTTGGACTAGCAACCCAGATGTCAGGGGAGAGCTTCCGCATAAATGGGAGGGGGCAAATAACTCTTAAACAAAATAATGGATAAATCACTCTCTATTAAATGTTGTTTAAGCAAAACATTTGTAAGGAAAGATAGAAGAAAAGTTAAAGATATAACAAATGCAGAGCTACACAGACATGTTTCTCAAAAACTTGAAAACGTGTACGAAAGAGCGAATTTTCACTTCTGTATAGTATGCAATCGACGTCGATGTAAATTTTACAGGGAACAAAGATCGGAGGCAACAAAACCTGAAACATCCTCTGTACAAATTAAAGACAATGATTCGCAAACATCAAAGACTAGTCTGGCAAGCCCAAAGCAAAAATGCTAATCAATCACTCAGACTAGTTTGTCCCATAATAAGTGTTAGTTTTGCAAAGGCACTGACGATTTGTAAAACATCAGAAAAGAGATAAGGCTGAAAACATTTTGTGATAATGGGATGTTGATTCCTGATGGGGAGAGATGTTGCAAGCGTCACCTTAAGGATGATGGGGTCAATGCTGACGTATTGAAAAGGCTGTTGCCAACATTACATCAGACTTTACTAATTTCAATAGAACTGAAATTACAAGCATGCTAAATAGCTTGATGGAGAAATGCAGAGAGAGAGAAAAAATGGTGTAGACTTTGATGATCCAGCAGCACTATCTGATGAAGATTATTACAATTTGACCTGCGTCACCAAGGCTCAAATTGAAAAACGTTGCTCTTACTTGACACCGGTTAGAGACTCTAATAACAGGTCATGAAGAACATGCTTGGCTTTGTTATTGACAAAATTAAGACCTGAAATTCATGAAGTGTTCTAAGTAGCATGTTTCAAATTAAAATTTATTGCAAGTGCAAGGGATGTCTCGATGGAACATTTTGTTCCCAAGTATTTAGGATTTGAACACATTACACGTAAGGATTTCACTTCAGAGCACACGAAACCCTTTGCTCAACATCTTCTTGCAGATGGGAGACAGATTTCTATTCTTTTATTAAATGACACATATATTTATATTCAAACAAGTGGTAATTTCTCTTTTCAAAGACAACCATTCAGCGGACATAAACACACACCACTGGTAAAGCCAATGATGATTGTTGGAACCGATGGGTACATTCTTGCTGTTTAACGGCCTTATCTAGCTGATGGACGGAACAATGGTGCTGAAATTTTAAAGAGTAACATTGAACATTTGGTTAGAGAGATGATCTTTTAGTTGTTGACAGGGGCTTTCGGGATTCCATTGGGTTTCTCGATTCTTTCGGAATCAACAATGAGATGCTAGATTATCTTTCTCGAGGTTCCAAACAACACATGACAGAGAAGGCAAACCACTCCCCGATATGTAACAAAAGTAAGATGAGTCGACAAATGGTCGAATAACAAATGAAAGCATTACATCAGGTATTTCCATACTGTCAAATCAAATGAATAGGGAATTATGTGAGAATAGTATGTGCTGTTGTCAATGCTTTCCGGCCACCTTTGGTACGTGAAGAAAACAATGATATCACTCTTGCAAACACAATGAAAGTCCTCTCGTATACTTCAAATGAGTTACAAAAGTTACAAAACTTTCCACATTTGACTGAAATTGACTTATAAAAGCGTTGACCCTCGAAGTGTACCAAATAACCCAGGCAAAATCTTATATCCAGGAACACTTGCCTCCAGGTTGAACCTATACAGCTGTATAGATTGTTCGCATTCGCTATGCATTTTATTGTAATTATGTAAAGCTGGTATTGAAAAATCACCATGTTTACCATCCTCGTTTGTCGTACCCTTGCAAAGTATTTATGAATGACGAATAAAGAGCGTACACATTTTTTTTGTAATAATTTTAAAGCTTTCAACGCAGAGAGTCACTTAAGGGGAAACATAACTTTAAAAGAAGTATTTGTGCAACTTTAACATTATTTTATGTCCTCTGATAATGTTTGCTTGATTTTATTCTGTTACTCATATAAAATATTCAACAAAATTATTATGAATCTTCTAAACCGTCTAAAGCACTTTTAGAGAGACTCTTTAGAAACCCCCGAGTCACGTAATTATTAAAAGCTGGTTTAGCAAATAAATTTATGAAATATGACAGAAGTGACATTAATCAGTATTATTAAACACACTTGAAATTTATCATGAGCCGAAAATGGCCTCATCGAAACCTCCACTTCAAATGCGAAATATTTCTAAAAATGTTTGTCGATCCACCGCTAGAAACGGTGTAAACAAAATTGAAGCCTATACTTTTGTGGAATATGTTACTTGTACTGAACAAAACAATTTCTGTTCCAGATAAAACGGTATTGAAGATAACTCCACTGGCCGAGGAATATCAGATTTCAGTGGTCAAGAATAAATGCGAGAAATTTCTCGAAGAGGTTTGCAAAAGCACCGCTAGAGATGTAGACAAGCACATTGAGACATCTACTCTCGTGGAATATACTGCTTGTGCTGAACAATTTAACATGAAATTTGTACTTCCCTCTGCCATCCAATTATGTGCGGAGTGCCCAACAGAGTCTTTAAAGCGAGCAGGAATCGAGATTAAGCTTACTGGGGATTTACGGAAAAGTATTTCGGATTGTCGAAATTCTTTAATGGAAAAAGAATTGAAGCCGTACCTTGATGCAGGTATTACATCTTGAAAAGTTATTTCTTTTTCCGTTGAAAATGCAGTATATTACATCAGTTTCATTATGTATAAAATTGTCTTTCTAGGTTCAAGAACAGATTTTTTAAAAATTGCAGTGTTGCTGTGGGACTCTCAAAGCTCAACTGAGAAAAGAAAATACGAGGACAGTCTCGTTAGTTTTTGTAAACATCAATCGGGGTCGAGTTCATCACAGCCTTCTGCTATATCCTTACACGTACTCCTTGGATACATCATTGCTGCTGAAAGATTTAATCTGAGAAAACTCTTGGAGGCAGCGATAGACCTTGCATCTAGATGTAGTTATAAGAAATTGAGAAAAGACGAAAGATACCAAAGAATTACAGATTCGTCTAGAACTAAAATACTTGTAAAAAGAATGGAATTATTTGAGGATGAGTTTGATAGCTGGAGGAGAGAAATATCAGAATCAAGATATAACGAAAACTATAACAAAATACAATAAGTTTTTTTTAAAGATATTTTGCATGATTACATGATACATATTAATTTATCTCCTTAGAATACCATAGCTAAATATTAAAAAGGTAATAACTATTTATTTCCTTCTTAAAAAAAAAAAAAAAAAAATTAGAAATATTAAAAGTAACTACAGGCACCCGGGGATTATGTATACCTATGTATTGCCTTCCTGTTTGAGGATTCAATAATATGTATTTTTTGAGAAATT
The DNA here is from genome assembly GCF_032062105.1 of Saccostrea cuccullata. Taxonomy (NCBI): domain Eukaryota; kingdom Metazoa; phylum Mollusca; class Bivalvia; order Ostreida; family Ostreidae; genus Saccostrea; species Saccostrea cuccullata. Next base: position 144,319 of record NW_026920841.1, on the reverse strand, counting down.
AAGAATAAAATTAATTATATCTTAAAGTTGTTAGATCTTTCAATATAAACTTTTTATATACTATAAAAATTCTAGAAGAGGGATAAGGTGCATATGGCGAAAACGTACCACTTTTCCCTAATCATACCCACCGTGAGTCTTGTGTATCGATCACATTTAGTTTTCAGTGTCACCCCTACTAATGTGTTCGGAACCTTTTCTTTTTCGGTGTTCTGCAAATTATAAAACCCGATGAGTTCAGAGTAGCTCTGACAGTGACTATGGCGAGAGTAAGCGAGACTTCAGCGAGATAGGGTAAATTATTCACGGAAATGTGGCTAGGAAGTGATTAGCACGTGGAGACATGGTAAACAGAAAAGCTATGTTGCGTTTTAGTTTTCACCATCCTATAATATCATTTTGAAGAAAAGCACTTCAATCGATCTTTCTTGAATTCATTCACGTCTAAATTATAAGTACTAGTATTCTCTATATTACAATTTTCTGCTGTCAGGAATAAAAATTTCTTTTTGGACAAATATTTTGCATGGGAACCGGGACTATATTTTTTGGCGTCAGAATAGCAAATGAACCACCAATGTGACTTTAACTGACAAATCAGATGAATGCGAAATGCATTATGGGTTACTACGAATACTACAGAAATTTTACGCTTGATAAATTCCTTTATTATACTATCGGTGAATACAATTGTCAGATGGATTCTCTGGCCAACACACGTGATCACGAGTATAGTTATGTAAAGAATGATGTGCCCATTTAAATGCATACGAGAAGCTGCTCGTTTTCCTTGCCCTTGAAGTGCTGGTGATCAGAACTTGATACAAACCACCTATACATTTTATTAAACATATTTTTCTCTAGTTAATAACAAATTAAAAACACCCGTGCTATCTTTCATTGTTTCTAATGTTTGCATTTTGTTCATTAGAACATTTCTTTTTTATTTTGCACTCCACTGACATGATCATAAATTGACCTGAACAACGTGTTCGAAGTAACAGGTAAACATGTGCTTGGCGTAAACGTTGCTATTCTTTCAACAATTGTTCAGTTGCTCGTGGTAAGATCCTCTGTGCGCATTAATAGCAATAGCCATATAAAGCAAACAAAGGTTAGTCAGTGTAGATGATATTGTAAACACATTTTTTACCAGCGTATCAGTCGCTAGTGAGCTGTAATGTTTGCAGTAAACTATAACAAGATGTATTAATGTTATTTACCCATCCCATCCACCTTAAGCCAATCATTTCTGTTGAAAATCATGAAAGTCTTTCAGAAAGGTTTGGAAACACATATTTCACAGGACATGTTTTTAGAAGAAACAGACTATAGCAATTTCCTGTTTACTGCCAATTTTATTTATAAGACCGGTTCTACCCTATAATCTTTGAATACGTAAACCTAAACCACATGTCTTGAATTTAAATCACAATAACATTAGTAGGGGTGAATGTATGATCCTGGATAAGAAAAATGTATAGGTGGTTTTTAGATGTTGACAGAAAGAAGATTTTTAAAAAAATTTTATTCAAAATTTACAATGATAGTTCCCGTTGAGCAGTGGTGAGAGCGTCTGCTCTATAGCCTAGAGTAAAGTGTATAGCATTCCACCGGCAAGTGGTAGCTTAAACTTAAAAACATTCCTTATATTTACATTTTACATGTTTGGAAGCAACTAAAATATGTTAAATATTTGAGTTTCTCACTGCCCTTTATCGTTGCATTTTTACTTACGACGCTTCAGCCTCATTGTAACGTCACGTTAACGCACATTTCTCCGTGTTTATTTCTACGCGTGAGTATACACGAAAATGGTTTTCAAATCAATTTCACAGTTGGCTTACTAGAAAAACACAGCGAATGTAAATATATTGCAATGTTTACACCATGGCGTCATAGACAGGCATGTAGCATCGTTTTTGAAAGCCAACCACAGAAAATTTTTTTTACTTACCTGTAAAAGCTGACAAGCAAAAAAAAAGGGAAACTGCCCAAACTCGGAAATCCTATTTCGTGTATTTCTGGGGGGTGGGGGTGGGGGGAGCGGCCAACTTTTTTTGAGGCCAACTTCCTTTCACGTCCATTTTTTTTTTGGCATACATTTCCTTGATATCACTATTCCGTGGTAAGAAGTGGGGGGCCAACCAACCTTTCAATGGACATTTTCAATAGTAAAGGTAATGTTGCCCCCCCCCCCCCCGTTGCTAATGTAAAAAATATGTTGCAGGATAAACAAAATACATAATAACTGTCTTGTGCTAATGTAAAAAATATGTTGCAGGATAAACAAAATACATAATAACTGTCTTGAAATAAAAGCGATATTTGGGCTCGGGTCGAAAACGTAAGAGGGCTCGGCAAGCCTCGCCCTCTATCATGTTTTCTTACCCCCGCCCAAATATCGTATATATTTCAAGACACTAACCATGTATTTTAATATATCTATTCAACAATATACAAAATCACACATAATACCTTTTATTTTAATGCAATAAGTATTTTGATACCCCGGTTACCCATCAACTGGCTAATTTCTTTCCATAATCCTTTCAACGCTAGAACACCTAATCTTATCCTCCTTCAATGAGTAAAAAGTCTATAAAACAGTTTGTCGTGTGTTGCCACCTTTGTGACGTTTAATAATTTGTTTGAAATTCTCAAAAGTATTATTAACAATGACATATAATTTTTAGCAGACACAAGATATTAAGATGAGAAATAAACCAATTTTGTAAAGGGAGATAATCCAAATTTACAGTAATTACCACTTAGATTTAACAGAAAAATCATAAAAACGGGTCGGAAAATGACTCATTTATTAGATGATTTTCTAATTGTTGACAAATCTGCGACAGAGTGCCACAAAAAAACTTGTGGCATTTTTAACAGTTTGCGCCGACATAGGTTTACCTATGGCTAAGGATAAGACATTTGGCCCTAACAAGGTTTTCTGGAATATGAATTAGACACCGAGATGATGGAGGCAAGGCTACCTATTGATAAAGTTAAAAAATGTAGAGATACAAATGAACAGCTTTTACCAAGCAGAAAGATTACTTTGAAGGATATGCAGTCAGTGATTGGTCTTCTTAATTTTGTGTGTAATGTGGTCTTGCCAGGTAGAACATTTTTAAGGCGACTTATCAATACTACTATTGGCATTACAAAAACATATTATCGCATTAGAGTAAACAAAGAGGTAAAGGCAGATTTATGTACTTGGTTAGCCTTCTTGGAAAAATTTAATTGTAGGACAGTTTTCTTATCGGATAGGTGGGTTGATTCCGATGAATTAAAACTGTATGTTATACAGATGCTTCAGGATCTATAGGATTTGGGGCAGTGTTAGGTGGGCACTGGTTCTATGGGACTTGGAATGATAAATGGAAAAAATGTAATATTACTCTCTTGGAATTTTACCCAAAAGTGTTAGCTCTTAAAGTTTGGAGTCATATTTTTAAAAACAAATGCATTTATTTTTACACAGACAATTATGCCCTTGTGCATATCATTAACAAGCAATCGTCTAAGGATAAAAGTATAATGTATTTGGTTAGAGAGTTAGTGCTAATTTGTTTGCAGTCTAACGTTTTGTTCAAAACTAGGCATCTTAGTACCAAGGAAAATATTCTATGTGATTGCTTGTCTCGTTTGAAGGTGCAGCAGTTCCATCAACTTGCTCTTTGGATGGACAAAGAACCAACGGTGATTCCCAATCTGCCAACATTACGTCCTTAGAACCAGTTTTAAGGAACCTGTTGACTTCAACATTGGCACCAGCTTCCACTCAAGCATATAAACGGGCATAGTCTATTTATAGAAATTTTGCAAACAAATTTGTTTTGAGTAATGATCTTCCGTTGTCTAAGGAAACTTTGGCTTTGTTTATCTCTTATTTATTTGCTGAAGGTTATGCAGCCTCCTCTATCGTGTCATTTATTTCATCAATAGCATATATACATAAAATTAATAATTTGCCTGACAATTCATCATGCTTTCTCATTCAGAAACTATTAAGTTCCTGTCGCAAATCAAGACCTTCAATGGATATTCGTTTACCAATAACCATAGTAGTTCTGCATAAAATTTGTGATGCGTTAGAACATACAGTATCGAACATACATAAAAGGGCGTTTTTTCAAATATGTTTTTATTGGTTTAATAGTTAGGACACACAGACAGCATACACTTGGAATAGTAACCTCATTTGGTTATGATGGGGGCATATGTTTATCCCTCATAAGACACTTGTGAATTCAATTTTTTTTAATCATAATTGAATTGTAAAAGATTAATAGAAACAGTATCTTGTCATACATATTTCATGAAAAAGTTGTTTTGTTGCATTACGGGACATATTTTTATTCCCATTTTTGAAATGTACAGAATAGTTATGTACATTTTACTCACTTTTGGTATGATTTATGTTTGAGGTGTGTTGCCCTTTATTTTTCCTTTATGGGTCTGAACTTTCCCTAGTTCGGTCAAGTCAGTGGCGTTTTCAGACCCATTTTCATGATTTTTCTGTTAAATCTAAGTGGTAATTACTGTAAATTTGGATTATCTCCCTTTACAAAATTGGTTTATTTCTCATCTTGATATCTTGTGTCTGCTAAAAATTATATGTCATTGTTAATAATACTTTTGAGAATTTCAAACAAATTATTAAACGTCACAAAGGTGGCAACACACGACAAACTGTTTTACAGACTTTTTACTCATTGAAGGAGGATAAGATAAGGTGTTCTAGCGTTGAAAGGATTATGGAAAGAAATTAGCCAGTTGATGGGTAACCGGGATATCAAAATACTTATTGCATTAAAATAAATAAATTTAAGTTTACTTAGAATTTTTTATTGTAATCAATAAGTGTCCTCCTTGAATGTGAAAGTCTGAAATATTGTATAGCTATGCTTTGTAATGGTAATTTTGTTTCATGTCCTACCGAGGTAGGAGAGGCAGAGATTGACCAAAGTCTGACCAATCAAAATCTAACAAATGAAATTCTGACCACGCGGTGCGTTACTCTGCCTTTTCTCCCATCTACATCCTTGGAGGACGGACGTTTTTTCAAAGTTTGTTATCCTTATGTTTGGTACTTTCTGTGATTTCAAACGTTTTTCATGCCTTCTATCCTTCTACATATTTTTCAATTTTGACATTCGGAGAAAATGATAGTTAAGCTGGTATAACCAATAATCTGTCATCATAAACAATTGCAAAAATTGCTTTCGGTGATTCTACCTGAATCAAAGGGAATCCTGTATAAATTTCTTTACTGATACGTTTTTATACGATATAATATTTACCTCCATTGTGACATCAGTTTCTATAGAAATGTACTTCCTCTGACTGCCGTGGTCATTCTCAGTCTCCTGAATATGTTGAAGATCTAACATTATAACAGCGGTCAATTTAAAACTATTATGATATTTTTTAGTAAAGAATATAAATACTTGATACAAAGAACAGATTGCAGTTAAAGTGTTCTCAAAGAAAGAGAAATGAATTTGTGGATTACATAAAAATAAAAATGTTTCGTTTATTTTAAAGACTGCAGTATCATATATATTTATGTTGGTTGTTTATTTTTTTGTATGATTAGTGAAGATAATAAAGATTTACCAATCTCATAAATCCACCAAAAATTTGTATCGTCAACAGGGCTTAATAAAAAAGTGTGATCAGGTGCATAAGAGGTGTAAGCACCCTTTGCTAACTGGCCACGACGTTATGAGCTTTAAAGGCGGAGTAGTCTTGTTTAGTATAAAAATGATGCCCTTACAATTGGTAAGAAATATGCCAGCCAAAATACCATCTTGCATGTTTACTTTAACGGATTGCAAATAGTCGACCTTAAAAAATATGGTTAAATTATTTTTACGCTAAGAGTAACAGTAAACAGTACATGTCAGGAAAATATAGTGCAATGTTTAAAACAGTCTTTTTTAAACATGTTTTGCCCAAAGATGTGCAAGGACAGTCTTATGTTTCAAAACTCTTAATCAGACACTTGTACAATAGGTGCAGTCAAGCGAAGACAGTGACAAAAAGTGTGGAATCGAAAAATTTTACTCTATTGTAAAGAAATAGATGACTTTTCCTTAATACCTTAATACAGATTTTTGTAAGATTTTCGAAATAAAAACCAAAGTTCTTTTAAAAAGAAGGGATGGAGAAATATTAATGTCTCTCGAACTTCCATGCAATAAATTGTTTATTACAGCGTATAGGGAATCGAACACAAAACAGTAATTAAAAGAAGATCTAATGAATCCAGTGATAAGAACAATATGAGACAAATTTACGCTACACCACTAGCCGTGCTTTCTTAAAAAATCCTTCGTGACAAGTTAGTATTATTTACACATTGGTATTATTCAAAACAACCAATGAAAAATTCCATTCTAAGTATTGCTATATTACACATTTGAAAAAACACAATTAATTACTGGTATAAACGTAGTAACCATCTCAGTCGCTGTATTGTAATGTGAAAATCGTGAAATACAACGTTTCGAAGCTTGGTACCGCCCTACCTCTTATGCTCCGCACAGGACGGAACACTATGAGTGTATTCGATTAAGACAACCCGTGTCGCACTAGTGTTAAATATGCGCATGATCACTGATTGAACTCTAGTGATCTAAATGAAACATCTCGTGTTGTTTAGTGTTTGTATAAATATGGCGGGGAAATATTCCCTGTATATCTGGTTTGAACAGGACAAACAATTGATTAACAAACAATATCCAATTGAATAATCCAATAAAGAATAGCAGATAATTAAATACAAGACCTCAAAGCTGAAATAAATCTCTCAGCAGAATCTATTTTTTACAGATACAACATGTATTTTATAGATTATTTATCCTTGCAATATTTTTAACAAGTCAATACCTCCTCTTATTAAGATAAAAAAAGTAGAATAAGAATGTCTTCACATACATACATGTCAATAGTATTAAATATTATTGTGACGTACCATCGTTTTTGAAGGGGGGAGGGTGTTACAACGCACTTTGAAAGATTTCGCACTTTGAGAAATTTTTTCAAAGTGCGTAATTTTTTCAAAGTGCGTTGCCACAGGGGGCAAGCCAGAGAAAAAAAAATGAAACTCCTGTTTAGTTAGAGGAGGGGGGTGTAGGTCCCACTTCCTTCAGCGCCAAATTTTATTCATACAAGACGACTTCACCCTTGCTTGGCTTTACTGTAACAAAAAAGGGGGAGGAAGCTTCCACCAGCTGCTACGTGCCTGTATTCCCCGTAACATTTTGCATGGGGTATAATAATTGGTCAGAAAAGTTTGCGGCTGACCCGAGGTTCTTGTTGAGCGTATGTTTTATTCTCCTGCGTTTGTTGCAGAGAACGGTCACGTGATCTCCTCGAGAAATAGGAATGCATTCTATTATTATCTTCTACTAAAATAATATACTAACATTATCTTGAACAGACAAAGTCATTCTATGATAAACGCATAAGTTAATTTCATATGCATCTGGGAAATATACAAAGTTTATTTAAATGCCTCTATAAGAGTCGATATCAACATGATCAATAGTAAAAGACAGTTGAATGCTCTTCTTTTTCAAACCGGAGAGGGAACCAAAGGGATTTTTTCATATATTTGAATGACATTGTCATGGATCCTTTTTTTATCATTTGTCATTAAAAAAAAGAAAAATTATCAATTTTATGCCAATTTTTATATGGTAGTATTTTAAAAGACAAGAAAGCAGATTTTTTAAGTCAAAAAACAAAGTTATACAATGAATGAGCAAAAAATGGTTTTTTTGACAGGGAAATGTGTTTCATTTAAAGTTTAAGTGATGTGACTGTAGATATTGTATAGTAAATACACTAGGTTAAGTTAATTATTTCAGTATACTAGTTGCACTTAATCTAAATATTACAATCTATGCTGCAGTGCAGTTAGATAGGCACGTAACTGACCAATACCTTAAAGGCACCTCTTAAAAGTGGAAGAACAATGGCGGATGTTCTCGATTTATCAGGTCTAAATGTAGACGATCTGGACTTGATATCAGAGGAAAGAGGTTTTCAACCTGACGAAGATGAGCCACACAAAGACTTTCCTCCAACCGACATGATACTGGAGGTAGAGGGTCGGGATATTCACGTCAATAAACAGGTGTTAGCGGACAATTCACCTGTGTTTAAGGCCATGTTTGAGTTGGAATTCACTGAAAAACACAAAGAAAGGATATCATTGACAGGGAAGATGTATGACGATTTTGTGAATTTCTTATACACATTTTATTACCCGGGACGTGAAGATTCTATAACAGGTAAGTCTCGTAGAAAAATAAAAAGCAAATGGGTATGAAAAAGAGAAAGGTTCACTTTATGCATAAAATGGCCCTGTCGTTATATCAATTATTAAGTTTTACCCTCCTTCCCATATCATACAGACTCTCCAATAATAAATTTTCTTTTTAAAAATCTAAGTATTGGAAATCAGGCTTTGAGAAAATGCACTGTTTTTGAATTTTGCAGAAAAAACTACCTTCAGCAAAGAATAATAAAATATGAGCAGATCCCACGATCCAAAAATTAAAATATGGGTTATTTTTATTTTCAGAAACAGATCTTTCATTTTGTTATTTAATTGCATTTGATGGATCAGAGGTTATGCTCTAGATGAAATAGTGAAGAAATACTTCAATTATAGGCCATTTTTAAAAGAATTTATAGAATGTGGGTAAAATGACTCATTTTATGAGGTCACAATGCATTGACTTGAGGGGAAATTACGACATGTTGAATTGGTACATGATCATCAACAGTCCAGGTGATAATTACTGCATTTTCTTAGCAGTTTTGATTTTTCAGAAATTCTTGGGGCCAAAAAGGTCTTAAGTGGTTCTTACTCTTTCCAATCGCTAAAAATAGGAAAAAGAAAAATTGCTAAACCATTATTACATATCTTAATAATATAAAGAACAAGGTTCACCTTGGGCCTCCTTTGGCCCTGTGAATTCCTGAAAAATCAGAACTGCTCATTTTTAGTTGAAAATATGTTAACTTTTACTTGGATCCTTGGTGACTTCATATTAAATAAAAATGATGCAATGATTTCTCTTGTCCATGTACACATGTATTATAACGTCATGAACTGCGTCATTTTCCTCAAATCTTGAAAATTTCCTTGAAAATGGCCAAAATTGAAGCCGTTTTTGAATATTTTGCATAAGTACCAACCTCTGATCTAAAATGTTTAACTATATAATGAAAGAACTGTTTCAGAAGATTCTTATCATTGAAACAATTTTTAGATCAAGGAGTAGGTTCATATTTTAATTAATAGTTGAAGATGCTCAAATTCACTCATTTTTTTCAAAATTCAAGAACATTGAAGTTTCACATAGCCTGAGTATCAAAACTTGGACTCTCAGATGCATTTTTTTTTTACGAAAAGAGAGCACTAAGTCTCTGTTTTATGTTGATGTTCGAAATGGGACGTAAGGACTTCGCCAATAAATTGGTATAATGACAGGACCATTTTATGTAGTCAGTGAACCTACCTCTTTATGGTCATCATAGAGTCTAATTTATTAATTATATTATTAGAAAGTTAAAAAGCGATTGTTTGTATCTAAAGATAGACAAACAAACATTATTTATTTCCTCTGCAGCATAGATCAAATTATGCAACAAACTACATGTATTAAGTATATACAGTTGTATGTATCATGATTTGAATTTTTTAAAAAACGTGGAAATATGTACATTACTGTCAATAATTCAAACTCCATATACATTTATTTAGATTTTATCAAGTTTTGATGTAAAGACTTATTCTTCATGTAAATGAGTGTTCATTTTTGACATCATACGCGCCAAAGTTGAAGCACTAGGGCAATGTACGGAAGTTCTTTTACGATATAAATTTTTAGCTCAACATTTATTAACACAAAAAAACGTTTATTTCAAAGCACAGATATGTTAACCATAAAGATAACGACAATCACCCTACCATCAAATCCTGGCCTCCACATGTTTGTGCCCCAACACCATCCCTCTGACCACTAGAAAGGTTTACTTATTATCTATGATCAATTCTGTATCCCTGTACATGATAGAGGTTTTAATGTCCAAGTAAATCGTCAACTGAAAATTCAGTGCTTCTCGTAAAAAGTCATCACGATTATCATAGAGCTTGGTTGTTAGATTACCATTAGCGTCTTTTTAAAGTAAAATATCCTAATATGAAACAGATGTGTTGTATTTTTTAGCTCGAACTCGACAGAATATATCGTATCGACGTTAGAATGGAAATTTCAATTACCACAACAAGTGTTTTTTCTTTTCACACATAACATTTTCACAAATTCTGCTTCATATGAATATAAAAAGAGGTTTGCTAATAACGTGGCGCAATTGGTACCCATGGAAACTCCAATAAATTGTTGATAAACCTGGTTTCCAAAAACCACATAGATATTGTCAATTAAAAACTCAAGCATCTTTTTATGTCAACTTCAGAGTACGTGTGTGTACAATCAGAATGTTTTTAACAAAATAATTTTGCAAATGACCAACGACAAGGTAAGTAAATTTTCGAGTTCCATTTTTGTTGAAAAAGCAGCTGTCAATGATATCAAAAACCTGGACTTTGTATTATATAAACTTTCATCCTTTTTGTGCCCCAGCACTATTCACCAAGGGAATCGAATCTACACTACGTGTGTATGCCCGTGTGTATGTCAGGAAGCCTCGATTTACGTTTCATCTCTTCTGGTCCGGCGGATCTTGGTAAGAAAATTTTTACATGACCCAAACATATTTTTACCTTTTGAGGGGTTATTTACCTCTTGTAAAGGGCACTGCTCTTCATTTAAATAAACTGAATCCTTTCTATCCACGAAAACGTTGCGGCAAGCTTGATAGAAATTTGCCCGGTAATACTTGAGAAGTTTTAAAATTGGAATAGTTTTTAGCACGAAAAGAGACAAGAACACGTAGCAATAGGTGACCTATGACTCAGATGACCTAAATGCTAGCTTCAATTGAATCATCGCAATTAAAGGTCAAGTTCTTATCCACTAGAAAATAAAATAAATTAATAAAAAGTTTCTCTTTAAGAACAGTTGATTACAATTTTTTCTATTATATAAACAATTTAATTTTACTAAAGAATGCAAAGATCTTTTAGAAAAGCAGTACAAATGAATTGTGATTTTATTTACGAAAAAAGGTTATTTTTTTTTTTAGTAATTCTTTGATCATGTTGGAGTTATATTTTCGTTGATTTTATTAAGAGACATCCTACAATGTTTTTGCCTTTAACCACAATCACGGCAAACTGACATAACAAACAGTATGTGCACTGGCCATATTCATGGCAATGAATTAAATCGAGTGACAGTCTCGTTTAAAGTCATCATTTCGTAAGTTCTATAGTCGAAACAATGACCTTGTCAGCAAATACAATTTATCATTGAGTCAAATGCTTACTGACATTTTTCATACTTATTGTTAGGCCATCATTTATACACTGAATTGAAGACGGATTTTCCTTCTGATTATGACAAGGAGCACACGGCGGGTGTGACTGGTCAGCAGGGCATGATCACTTCTCCATGGCACCTGATCTCACCTCTAATGTTTCGGAGGTCCATGTTTGCTCTTCTCCTATTTGTATTGTTTAATGGAATTTGAGATTGAATACTGTTCGTTATCTCCATATCTTTCATCAAAGTTCCATTAGGCAAAACTCGAACAAACATATTTATGCCATATATGACTTTTGCAAAAGTAGTTACTGTGGAATATTGGGAATATATAGTAATAGATAAAAAACAAGGAAACGTGAGAAGCAGTGCAACTTAGTCATATTAATGTGCAAGTCTAACCTTTTTTTCAAATTTTCTGCGGAACAGCGAGTTTGATATCTAGAATATCCATATGGTTTGCAATTGAATTCAGGTTACAAATATCTCTCCCAGTCACCAACATTTGAGCCATTGAAAGTGATTTTGCAGTTTGTTGTACAATTCGTTAATTATAAGTAATGTTGCAGTTATAATTCACGAACTGTACTACGTTAGAAAACTGTGCCTTATCATTAGGGCATTTTATAAAAGAACTATTTGTATGCTTAAGACCGTGCGTTCTTCTGTTACAGAAAATACAGTACTAAAGATTATTCCATTAGCAGAGGAATATCAGATTCCAGCCGTCAAAGTCAAATGCGAAATATTTCTCACAGAAGTTTGTGAAAATTCCGCTAAAAATGAAGAAAAACACATCAAAACATCTACTCTATTAAATTATACTTCTTTTGCTGAACAATATAACATGGACTCCGTTCTTCCATTTGCCATACCATTGTGTGCAAAATGCCCTGCAGAGTCCTTAAAGGTAGCAGAAATTGATACTAAATTAACTGCTGATATGCGAAGAAGAATTTCAGAACTTCGAAACACTCTACTGGAGAATGAATTGAAACCAACATTAACCACAGGTATTTCAATTTTAAGATAATTTTAATCAGATGCGGATCCAGGATTTTTTTTCCAGGGGGCTCCACCCCAATAAAAAAAATCCAACCGAGAAATTCCTTGATATGAAAAAAAAGAACAAACAAACAAACAAACAAAAAGCTTTTATTCATTTCTAAAACGTGAAATCCCATTTGTGATGGGGTAGGAGTGTGTAGTCGTTGACTTATATACCTATGAATTTTCATACAATTTTCACAAAAATCGACTTTTTCAAGGGAGGTCCACTCTATGCAAATTCCACCCCCCCCCCCCTTAGATCCGCGCGTAATTTAAGGATACTAGTTCTCTTTAAATTTTGGGATTTTAATTTAAAAACATTGAAAATAAATAAAAATGTTACTATTGAGGTTACCGATTTATCAACATAAAGTACCGGACATTCACTAGCAGCAAAAAATGACGAACAGAAATCAGTGTTCTTTATTTCACTTGGAAAATACATGCAAATAATTTTTTTAATTTTGGTGGTAGCATTTAAAAGTTTTGAGCAATCTTGAATATACAATGCATTACAAACTACTAGTAAATATTACATTATTTTTCAATTATTTAATTTTACATCTAAAGCAAGTTTTATAGGAACACTTTTGCATTTAATCATACAGAGTTTTTATAGCAAATTACGATTAGTTAATTAGATTCATTTGTATACTAGTATTTTGTTTTCACTTCAGGAAAACTGAATTTGAAGGCTATAGAATTGTTTTGGATCACTTTAACGTCGGACGAGAAAAAAAAATTTGAAGATCGTCTAGTTAGAAAATGTGAAGAAAGGTCATATACACCAGAACCCATTACCATTACCTTCGATAAACTTCTTGAATGCATTATTGTTGCAGAACGATTTAATCTGAAAAATCTTCTGAATGCGGCGATAGACCTTGCATCTAAATGTAGCAATAGCAAGTTAAAAGATAAAGAGGGATATAAAAATATTTCAGAATCAACTAAATCCAAGATACTTCGACAAAGAGTGGAAGTTTTGGAATATCGACTGTGCAGGCAAAATATATTAGTATCGGAATACAACAGAGATTTTAACCTGGTTAAAAAATAATAATTTTTGTTTTTTAGACTGTCGCCATGTTTGTAAATATAATTGCTGAGCTAATCTATAGAAAATCTTTATTCTGATGAAATAGAAAAAATAAGGGCCATCATATCGAATATATTTTACCTTTACTTTTTCATAGAAAACAAAATGCAGTTTTAATTTAAGCATTGCAAGGCTAGCCTGGGGGAACTGTTGCCATTCTTCCCACAATACTTTCTGAAGTTCAGGGTTCAGGTAGTGAAGCTTTTTCGGGTCCGGAGAATGACTTGGTCAGTCTATACGCTGAATTGTTTTAATTCGGGCTCTATGAGGTCCAGGATTATTGTCCATAGGCATAAAGATGATATCTTCCCCCACAGTATCTGCAATAGGATGAAGAATATCATCCTTGTAGTTGTAACCTGTTATGGTGCCTTCAATAATGTGCAGATAATGTGAGACTTGCTTCATGACGTCTGTTTAAAAACGTATTACTAGAAATCCGCTCACCTGTTACTCTCTAAAACTCAGTAATAACTTATCAGCACTTTGGATGAGGTGCTTCTTTTCAACATGGACCAAATAATGGTCTTCACGGATTTTTGTACACCTTGGACGGCCTGATTTTGGCATTCTTTAACAATTTCCTCCCTGTAAATATTTTTCAAAATGTACCACATATTTAGCTATTTATATAAGTGTGTCCCTAACAAACAGGCACATCCCTTCCTATTTTATGTCTACCCGTTTTTTATTTCATTTAAATAGGGAAACATTAATAACACGTTAAATAAAAATACAAAATTAGTATACTTCTTATCTGGAAGTGGCACTCTTTGTCTGCCTTTTTCGCTGAAGGCAGAATCAAATATGGCCTTAAACACAGGTGATTTATATATCAATCAATACACGTTTATTAACACATCAATTCCTTCACCTCAATATGGCGTCAGTGGGTGGATAAGACTTCATCGCTTGGCCCATATTCCTCCTGCGCCTCCACAGCATAGGGAACCTCCGATTCAGTTGCCATGCTTTTTTGTCCCCCGAAAAAGCGAGGGGACATTAAATCTCATTCGTCTGTCCGTCACTCTGTTAATCTATCCGTCTGTCAGTCTGTTCGTCCGTCACAAAAACTTTAACCTAGCCCTTAACTTTTGATGAAGTGGAGCTATGAATTTTTTATATTCCACATGTGTATTTCTTGTAACAAGACCTTTCTTTGGGTTACACCAAAGACCTTGGTCTTGGAGTTTGGCTAACTGTCAAACAAAAAATCTGAACTTTTACTTTGGCCATAACTTTTGAATGGTAGATATTAAGACTTTCATATTTCACATATGTATTTTTGTGACAAGGCCTTTCATTGGATACCAACAACCTTGACCTATTGACTTTGACCTTGAAGATTTCTGTACTTGAGAAAAACATTCACCTTGGCCATTACTTTTGAACGGTAAGGGATAGGATTTTCATACTTCACCTATGTAATCCTTGTGAGAAGACCTTTCATTGGAAAAAAAGAACTTTGACCCTTTGACAATGACCTTGGATTTTAACTTACTTTTAAAAAGCAATCATTGTTCATAACTTTTAAAGGGTAAGGGTTAAGGCATTGATGTTTCACATATTTAATCCTTGTGACAGAACCTTTCACTGAAGATGAAGCATGACCTTGACCTTGGAGTTTGACCTACTATTAATAAAAATGTTAGGTAATAATATATTTAATTTGCATTTAATTAAGAAAAGTTAAATCTTCGCTATGTAGCCATATGGGGTCATCAGTGTTTCACAAATACATCTTGTTCCTTATCTTGAGAAGAGATATGCTTTTCATATTTGACATGTGCATTACCTGTGACAAGATATTTCCATGCATGCTATGATTTGTGACCCATTGACCTTGACAATTGACATGATTTCTTTTTTAAAAATCCTAATTCATTGATAATTTCTAAATGACATATGATAGGGCGTTCATATTTGAGACAATATGTCATAAAAAATGACATCTCACCCACAAACACCGAAAGCGGGGGACCACAATTCTTTGAATTTGCTTTTTTTTTCTTAATTTTTTATTTAATGATTATGTATGGTAATTTTGAATTTTAACAGGAAATCAATAGTTTTGTTTTGATGTGGCGCTGCTCAGGGTTACAATTGTCATGTATTTTTTATTGTGAAGAAAAATAACTAACCACACGACTTGCTATTTGATTGACAATTTCCATTTTATTCTGCATATTTACAAGTATTACACTGAATTACATTTTTGCAAATATATTTAATTTTTACCACTTAATCCCTTCACTTTTACAAAATTGATTGTATAATCATATCAATCTAGCTACAGGATAACCATATGAATCATTGATTTGTGATTTCAAATTCATTATAATGTGCCAGTTAGTTGTCTTCAACCTGAAAGAGGTGTGATGCGCGTTTCCAAATATTTTTATGCGCCCGGATTGATAGATCCGGGACGTATATTGTTTTTGTCCTGTCTGTCTGTTTGTTTGTTTGTATGTTTGTTTGCAAACTTTTACCTTCGCCATAACTTTTGAACCATGAAAGATGGAGACTTCATATTCGGTATATATACTCCACTAATTAAGCTCTTTCAAATGAAACCAAAGTCAATGACCTTGTGACCTTGACTGTAACCTATATGCTAAAAATAGCTTTTTATCTGCAAACTTTAACATTCGCCATAACTTTAAAGTATTGAACCATGAAAGATAGAGACTTAATAGATATTATGTATACACAACTAACTGATCTCTTTCAAATGACACCAAGGTCAATGACCTTGTGACCTTGACTGTGACCTGTTTGCAAAAAATTGTTTTTCGTACCTTTGCCATAACTTTTAAACCACAAAAGATAAAGTCTTCATATTTGGTATTTGCACAGTGTATTATATAATTCTTATTTGGATTCTATAATTTTTAAATTGGATTCTATAATATTTATTTGGATACCGGTACTTTCTATTTGAATTATTTAGACACACCTTGGCCTGTTTCATACTTGGATGTTTTACTTAATGGTAATCTATAGCTAACAACCAAGCTCTATTATAAACGTGATGACTTTAACTTTTCTATCGTCAATTTTCCTTACCTGATTACCTGAATACGGAGATTATATATCGCATCTAATTCGATACGCAAGAGCATGCTCTACATATGAACAATTTCTAAAACGAGGTAAATTATTGACAAACTAGTTGAGGAAGCAAGAACATCAGCAGGCTTGTTTAAAGGGGCATGGACACAGTTTCAGTTCAAATTTTAAAATTTATTTTTCTATTTTTACAAATATTTAACTAGGGTCTTTCTAATGATCATAAAAAAATTGAACGCCAGTTATCCAGATACAAGACAGATTTAGAGATCCAAACCTTTTTTATGTAAAGAAGGCTAATGTCATGTTTTTGTTTACACAGGTTAATATACTTATAAATGTTCGTTCAAAGTAGATTCTTTCAAATAAAAGTTAATTTTATTATACGATTCGACAGTTACTATTGATTTGCTGAACTTTATTTTGATATAAATATGATATTTTCTATATGTAAACAAAAACAAGGCACGAGCCTTGTTTACATTATGAAGAATTTTAAGTTCTGTATCTTGTTTGTTAATCAACAAATGATGCTCAAATTTTTTGCTAATCGATAGATTATGCCTTAGGTAGGAATTGTAAACATTAAATGGTTTAAAAAATTCAGTTGAAACTGTGTCCAGGCCCCTTTAAAGTCATCATTTCGTACGTTCTATGGTTAATATTATGATCTTGTCAACAAATATAATACAATTTATCATTGAGTCAAATACTGACTGACGTTTTCATACTAATTGTTAGTCCATTATTTATACACTGAAATCATTTGTAATGAATTTCTATATTTTTTTATTTGCATTTTATATTTTTATATTGTATAATTTCTTATTTGTAGGCGATAATTTCATTTGAATTCAATCCTAGATTGTTTATTTATTTCGTTAATTACGATGGATTTCTTTTGGTCAAGTTCTATTCAGTAAAGTGAATAAAGCAAGTGTGATGTTTCAGGTGTCCAACTCAAACATTGTTGTTTGTTCGGAACTTACATCTCGCTTAACTGTAAAATTTGGCACCCATTTCGCCTTAGTAAGCTCTCAGGTGAATTTAGGTGATGAAGATTTAATATATTTAGCATAAAGTATTTTTTGGTATTACACGTATTATTTCATTCACAGTATTCATAAATTCCCATTAATTGTTAAATTCAAACTAAACAATTTTAATCTTTAAAAAATTTTTGTCAACATGATAATAACATTTACAAATACTAAAATTTCCATTTCGCCTTAGTGCTTTTTAAATTTTTCTTACCCGTATTTCACAGTTAAGGCGAAATGGGAACACATCCCTGGTACCCTACCTTCAATACAACAATAGAATAATAGCACACACTCTACAACCTTGGCTCCTGAAGAAGTGCGAAAGATAGCATTGTTCTCCCGCCTACCTCCAAGTCAATTTTCAAAAGTTAACATATTCGATGAATTTTTAAATATTTTTTATTGATAATTATATGGATTTTCATAAACCATTACTTATTTGGGAAAACAAAGAGAGATAACTTTAAAATTGTGGTAAAACTTGTGTTTTCACTATAGAAATCAACGGAAAAAGGAAAATATTTTTAAAACATCCCCCATGTCACAAAAATTCCTTTTTACATGTAAAATGGAATGTTATTTAAAAAATTCATACCAAAGCTTTTGGTGTGACACTGGGGGGCATATGCTTATTGACAAAAAACGATAAAAGTGCTTATTTTCCACCAATTTCAAAGCGATTTACAACTGAAACATTATATTTTATTAACATATTTAGGTTTTATTTATTTTACTAAAACATAAGAAAAGATATGAGGAACATTTCATCATATCCAACTATTTCAAAATACGGTGATGCTTGAAACTTTTAATGGAAAATATCGTCTTCCACCTTTTTTCAAGAGGTAGAATTATGGATAATTTTCTGCTTATCGCTGGTATTAAGACAATTCATCAATTACCATTGAACTATTCTTTGTATTAAACAAAGATTTTATGGCCGAATTGCTATTTATATTGAATTAAATTGTTCCAAAATGTAGGCTGTTTCTTTGGACAATTTAATTTTAGGAAGAGGAAGGGGCCGATCATTTTATTTTATTCCCTATCGGGAGAGGAGAAAATAGATTTCTAATATGACCAGAGACAATGAAAAGAAGAAAATAGGTAAAACCCAAAAACTCAGTTAGCATCAACAGCAATTAAGACAGGGGCAGCCCTCCACCCACTTTTTCGCCCGATATTACTTAGACTATACGAAATGTTCATGAACAGGCTGGTTGCCCCCCCCCCCCAACTTTTTGTGATATAAGGAAAATGTAGTATTGTAGGAGGTTAAAAAAAATGCTATTAAAGGAAAATGGCATTGAAAAAAGTTGTCCCTCCCCATAAGAAATAGGATTTTCGACTTTGGGCAAGTTTCTTTTTTTTTTTTGCTTGACAACAGTTACTTTTTTCAGGTAAGTAATTATTTTTTTCTCTTACTGTCCCCCTTTCAAAAACGATGCTACATGGCTAAATATATATCTAATATGTCCAGAGACAATGAAAAGAAAATATGCCTAAACCCA
This sequence comes from Saccostrea cuccullata, assembly GCF_032062105.1. Lineage (NCBI taxonomy): Eukaryota > Metazoa > Mollusca > Bivalvia > Ostreida > Ostreidae > Saccostrea > Saccostrea cuccullata. The sequence goes on along the minus strand of NW_026920841.1, from coordinate 125,070 downwards.
AAAACTCACCGTCTACAGCTATCTTCTTTGGAGAATGTTCATCAACTCATCGCTGGCAAATTCTCATTACCCTCCAAGATTGTCAGCATCATATGCGCCAAATGCCAGATTTCTATAATGTTTTATCATTGTCTATTATTTTGATAACATTCTTTTATTATATAATTACTTTAAAATGTTCAGCAAAAACATACTCATGACAGATATTGCCATTATGAATTGGTTATTCTCTCGCGATGGTCCGTTTATCGTAAATTGTCCTAGTTAGTTCTGTTGTCATTAGAATGACGCGAAAGGGTGGTATTTTAATGTAGAGATGTGATACCAAGTCATCTTCTGCGAGTTCATTATAATTTTACTTCAAATTGATAAAAATTGCTTAGTTTTGATACAACTATGTTGCATCAGTAAATCTGGCATGTAGTCTGCAAGCCAAGAGAGCGTTCAAATGACAAGCAAAGATTTATATTAAAACAAATTCAGCGCAATTCACTTCTCTGCAGTTTGTTTAAGCACTCTGAGAAAAAAAATGCTAAATATCCATTTTACAATTTTGGCATATTTTATTTTCATAGAATATTTTAAGGTCTTTTTTAAGATTACATTACACCTTTATATTTGAAGAAAATTGCTGTCCGAGTTTATCAGCAAAAGCAAAATGTTTTAACCTTAAAAATATAATAAAATGTTATATACATGAAGATGTCATGTTGTTTTACATACTCATATAAGTTTAAGATAGAAAAGAGCCGACAGGAACAGGATTGGTTCTGCAAAAACTAAAAGTGAAAAATAAGTTTTGGCTACTTTCTATTTTACCATTTCTTTCAAGAAGATCAAGTCGTATAGTATCTATTTCGTATTTTGTTACACTCGATATTTTTTCATACTTTAAATCATTTTTCATTCCTCTTGAATTGCATTTAGATGCTAGTTCGATTGCAGATGACAGAAGATTTTTCAATTTGTATCTTTCAGCAGCGATTATGTAATCCAGAAGTCTTTCTCGGGTAAAATCGCCCATGTTTTTGTCTATAGTTTCTTTGTTGACCTGTTTGCATTTAGCTACAAGGCGATTTTCACACATTCTCATCTTGTCATTATTTTGAGCTTCCCAAACCAGTTCCATTAATTGTAAGATATTTTGTTCTCCTGAAATAAAAAAAAAAGTCTCTGATTATTAAATATCTACACAATCAGAAGTCAGTCTGCTTTCAACAAATACATGTTTCATTAATTATACATGTAATTTACATTCTTTAAGAAATACTTACCTTTGTCTAAAGAAGATGCAATTTCTCGTTCCATAACAGTACATCGAAAATCCAGGATTTTTGTTGCGTATCAGTGGTAAGTCTTGTCTCAAAGTTTGCTTGTTTTAATGACTCAATACTGCGTTTTGAGCAAAGTATTATTGTCGAAGGAAGAAGCAATTCCACACCATGTTTCTCTGCGTAAACAGCATAATTAACCAGAGTATCTGTATCAATGTGAAAGCCTCCCTCTTCACATGCACGTTCAAAGTTATCAAGGATAAATAATTCACATTTCAATTTGAGGTCCATGATCTCATATTCATCTGCCAGACATGCCACCTCCAAAACGTTTTTCTCTGGAAGTTATTCAAAAGTAAAGATTAACATGATTAATAGAATACAATCCTTGGTACAATGAACTTGTATAACAATAACAGTTATTCATTAAAACGTAAACCTGCGTTCAATAAACTGAATTTTAATATTTTCAAAAAAATAATTTCAAAGTAGTGCTTAACTTACGAGATGAATATTCAAACCTGACAAAATCAGTAGAAGAATGTGCTTCAGATTTACAGCAATTCATTTCTAGCAGGAAGTTATAGGAGTTTTCTCCGATATGAAAATGAATATAACATCTTTAAAGCACCCAAACGACAGAAATGCTTGTCATTTTGAGTGAAAATATAGGATAATTTAGTAAATTTACTTTTTGTTTGTTCATAGCTTATTTTGCATCATACAAGCTGATGAGCATACTAGTTTTATGAATATAAATCACTTCAAAAGAACAGGTTTGTCATTTTGAATTTTTTCACCGACTAAATAATTTTTTCATAGTATTTGAAAAGGATGTTTTGACCTGTATGCTGAATATAGGTCACAAATATGCATCATCCCTAGTTTTTCTGCACAAACATAATCTGTTTTAATACCTGCTCTTCCTTTATTGATTTAAAAGACAGTTAAAACCTTATCGGTAGCAAGAATGGACTCTGTCAACATGAAATATCATAAATTGGAAATCTTTTCTCATCAAATTTCTTTTCGAAAATGAAAGAAAAATGTGGAATGAACACTTAATACCCTTTACATATACGAGGGTTGTCCGTGAAGTTCGTGGACAAGTGCAAATCTAAATAAATATGGCGTCATTGATATTTAATATTAACTTATTTATATTCATTTACTTTATGTGAATTAAAAAATGTGAAATTATATTCAATTTCAAATATATAATTATAATAATGGCTTTATCATTAGACTTGGAATGGTGACCCGGAGCACCGCAAAATTTTAATTTTTTTTTTTTTTTTTATCTTTTTATAAATTTCATTTGTATTTTGTAAAATTCCGCGGAAATTCGGATTGTTTTTACATTATGAGGTTGATAAAAGTTACACGTATAACTTCAAACCTGCTAAATGTGAACGTTCAGAGTTTAGAAATGACTGGGAAATCGGGGTTAGAATCGATTAAGACAGGATCGGCATAGTTCGAAGAAGGGACGTTTTTGGAAAAGGTGGAGCAGAGAGCAGTGATAAAATTCTGCATAGACATCGGAAAAACACCAACAGAGATCCATAAATACTGTAACCAGTCAAGAAAATATAGTAATGGAATCTGCTCTTCAGTATTTAAGTGGAATATAACATTTTCGGACGAAAGGAACAGTTTACAGGGTGAAATGGGTGAAGGAATACCTGCATTCTGAGATTGCAGTGCTGTAAAAATTGAATTTGCCGTATTTCCTTAAATAAAGTCATTTTTACGCGCACAAAGGTTTAAGGCTTTGCAGGATCAGGTGCAGGAAGTGTAAAATATCATTTTTACATATGGAATCTGAATAGTTTATGCACATTTTTTGATGACTGATTAAAGCGACATAAGAAATAAATTGAGTTAAACGGTGACTGTGTTCTGAAAAAAAGTTACATGTATTAAGCATTTGACGTCGGGTAACGTCAAGGATTTTTGTTTTAGTGCTCCGGGTATGAGTGGGTGTCTTTTTCGTATCTAACAAGAATATAACCATTGTGCTTTGATTTTGATTAAAATTTGCAAATGTATAAAATGAAACATTAGTTTAATGAAAATGATAGTTTCATATCGTTTATTAACGTTTGGCAGTAATTATCAATGTTGTCCATGAAGTTTCAACTTCATTTTCCCAATGACAAGGTTCTTGATAATACGATTTTTAAAAGACCCAACTCTGTTAATGACATTTTTAAAAAAAATTATATCACCTTTCATGGGGAATGAAATTTCATTTGAATAAAATTGACCCTTCTAGGGCTATTTAAAAGTATTTTACTGGTTCAGAAAAAAAATGAAAGTGTGGAAAATAAGATAACAGTCGAAACACAACAAAAGGACTCATATAAACATAAATAAAAAAAAATGGATCTAAATATAAAATTTCTATTTTTATTGTAATAAATATGATGTAACAAATCACTAACTGGGGAAATGGAACTATATTTGAACAAAATAACCGTTTATTTGACTACATAAAATTATTTTACTGGTTCAGTTCGGACAACTTCAAAAAGACACTTTCTTTGCATGGTAATTTGATAAATAATTCCGATCCATGTACTATGAATCCTTTCTTTTCATACACAGAATTACACAAAGGAAAACATTTACAGTTGTAATAAAAGTCGGAATTTACACTGAAATAGAATGTGCAGGGTTTAGATTAAACAGTTTTCATTGTAGTAATGAGTGCAAAGAGTAGATTTGTATTTTATTTCTGATGAGGTTATATAGATGTGCCTTCCTTGAAAAATGTGAACCTGTTCACTCATCTGGAAGATGTAGGTAATAGCCAGCATCTGAAGCAAGCTTGGTAGTGTGCATCATAAGATGTGCCTTCCATGCAAGTTTGGTCAACATATACTAAAGCCTATAGTTACTTGGAAATGAAACCTGCACCAAAAACTTTAACCTGCGGAAAATGTAGGTCAGATGAAGCAAGTATAGTTGTGCGAGTCCTTTGATGTATGAAAGCAGAGATATGTCTCTGATGAAAGCGAATCTCAACCTTAGGACTAGGCTTTCGCGAATGCGCAGTGCCCGCTTCCTCTTGCGCACGCGCAGTTGCAGATAAGCTCGTTCTTAATGTATCATCCATGCAAGTTTGGTAAACAAAGGTTTCATATTTACTTGGAAATGAGACATGCACCCAAAACCAAGACATGCACCTACATCCAAACCTATTCCGAAAACGTTTACCTGGTCATTCTTTTGCTGAAATTGCAGCATTTGAAACTTTGAACGATACAATGAAACACACTAGAAGCATATTCCATACATGTCTTATCAATGCATTTAAGTACTGAAGAAGAAAACTAAACCAAAAACTTGAACCTGAGACGCTGAGGGTATCACATATTTAGGCCCTTGGCCTGCTGTTCAATCCATATTCATATTGTATCCTTTTTCGTTTATTATGAATAAATACTTCTTAAACATATGTTCTACCAATTTCGTTGAGGTGGGCTAAAAAACAAACAAACCTTACTATTACTTACCCGTTATTGGGGCCAGTAGTTCCGGGTTATAAAATGTGTATAAAAAGTTCACAAATTCTGCATACTTTTTTTCTGGAAGTGGTATCCTGTCTTTATGTTTTTCACTGAAGTCAGATTCAAACATTCTCTTAAAAACGGGTGATGCGTCCATTAAGACCTGTTTATTGAGATGTATATCCATCCCTTGTACTTCCAATATGACATCAGTGGGTGGGAAAGGTGTTACAGATCTCTCTTCTTGCCAAGCACTAGAGTCATCTGATTCAGAATCTGATCCCTCAGGACAGAGTTTAGCTACCTTATTTGCAGTGGCCATGTTGATACTATTCCTTTGTAGATTTCTTTTCGTAAGCTGGAAAAATCATTGTAAAGGTGAAAACATTGAAGCTTGTCGAAAATGCCAATTAAAACAATACCCAAACGAAACATAGAGCATTGCACTCGTGTGCTAAACTATTCTGAGCAATGGTGTCAACTATTGAGAAAGTTAACAAGAACATTGATAAGTCAGCTAATTTAGCTCTTGGAAAACAGTTGGTTAATAGTTCATACATGGATTTTCGGGTTTGGTTGAAACAAAAAGACAGAATCAGCTGTAGTCCGAAAAATCTGGCGTTCTCCAGGCTTTTTTAAATGATTTTCATATTTTACGTGCCAGGAACACGTCAGAACCGGCGTCATTACGTAAACTGGGAAATCGCCGCATCCAACCAAAGGCGGCATTCGACATTCTCGTGTTGATTTTTTATACTTACGAACCGAATTAATTGTCAAACTCACAAAAATTTCAATTAGTACTCTACTTCTAGATCTTTTACATCAACGTTTTTATGCTTCATTTATGAAGTATACAATCCGATGAGAACATTTTATCAGACTTTCGAAATTTGTTTTCATTCCGGGCATTTAAAATCTTGCAAGTCTATGAATCTTGCAAGTCTATGAATCTTCTGTTCATAGATATTGATGAGTACTAGAACCATTGTGCAGATATATCGAAAATGAACTCCGGTTGGAGACGGCCAAATTTCCAGTTTTCGTAATGGCGCCGGTTCTGCCGACTTTTTCCTGGCACGTAAAATATCAAAATCGTAAACAAAGCCTTTAAAACCTCAGATATTTGGACTTAATCAGCAGATGAAGAAATTGAGCTTCCAGATGCTTATCACGGGTCATTGTTATCTAATAGAATACAAATCATAAGCATGTCAAAGGATAAAGGAGGTAAATTTATCATGATTTTTCCTATATATTGACCAACGTAAAAGTTTGATCATCCATTGTGGCCCTAACCTACATATACCCCTTGTTTATAATTTTAGCCAACGCAGCAAAGCAATGTGGAAGTTTTATGTCTACAGGGATTGGATAACTTATAAACATCCATAACGTAAATCAACTGATACTGACTGAATATTTGGAATTCATTTGGTAGAGAAACCTAAGGCAGTGCAATATACCAAAGGTAAGAGCAAATGTGGGATATAACACTAGCCAACGATGACGAGAAAGTGTTCCATTTTACCCGTGGTTGCCGAAGATAAGACTGAGTTTGGGGGAAAGTGTACGGGACTGAAAATTGAGATTGGATTGGTTAACAATAATGAGTTTTTGTGTTTAGTGACACTAGATGTACCATAGTTCTGGTGACAGAGAAGTTGGTGAAGAGTAAAAACTATTCAGGGAGTGTGAACCAACTTGGCAAGCAACAGTTTTTGCAAATGATTGTTATTAGCGATATATTTACTAGTTTAGATTGAAATCGACGTATCTTATATCACATATAAAGTAGTATTTTTGGTATTGAATACACCATGTAGAATCAGAGGAACTGAGTATTCGTAGTATGGAGGTCCAGTCTTGAATAGACAAACTTTAAAATTCAGTTTTCAGATATACATTGTTAGGTTTATTTCAAGCGACATGTAATTATATATACATGTATAACGGACAGCAAAAATTTTAAGGACATAAGAGACAGTACTCATGGACCTTCATTGTTATAATAGGTGCTGGCGCGATTAAGAACCCTTTCTGACAAGGTTTAAATTTGAAGCCCTTCATCGGATCGTAACATGACTAATGCCCAGGTCACATTTCCCGCCCGGTGGCCGTAGACCGATGGTTATCGGTGGTAATCCGTGGTGTGAGCGATGTCCAAACCTCAGTCTACTATGCTAAGTGTCAGTCACATTATCCAGCGATGGGGTATACGATGGGCAACCAATGGGTTTTTTGATAAAAATGTCGTGGTTGCCGGCTGGACTTACAAAAGCCCAGCGAGGCATTGCTAATCATAAAACGATGTTCCAGGGTAATCGGCCGATGTATACCATTACGGCGATCATACATTTGTGAACATCGTTTGTACATCGGGTGACTATGGGCCAATGTTCGGTCGAACATCTATCGTTGATCGGCCGATGTCTGTTGCCCACCACTCAACCCCTCGATGATTCAACCGACACTGGACGATGCTCGGCCATACATCGGCCGATCCTTGAAAAATGTGTTAATGATGGGTTGCCGATGAGAAGCGATGTGAGGCATCGTTGGAGACATCGCTGATTTTTAACTACGAATTATTTTCTACCGATGACCGCACCGATTCGCCAAATGGCCTCAGTCAACGTCCGATTACTAGTCGTGTCCGGCCGGCAACCACGCCATTTTCGTCAAAAAACGCATCGGTTTCTCATCGTATACCCCAACGCTGGATAATGTGACTGATACTTAACGTCCCATTTATTGATTTGATATTGCTTATAGTGATGTAACGAGGGCGACAAAAATGTTGTAAAATAATCATGCGTTGTTCACAATTTTACTTATTTATTTCTAAATTGATTAATATTGTTCGATATTTCACATAAATTTCTTTTTACTAATGTATTATTATGTATAACGGGTATATTCATTAATATTTCATAGATGTTTGTATAATAAAATTATCATTATTCAAACATTTTGGCTTTTAACCTCTTTTCCTGCGTGACATCAGAGCTTTCACGGTTAAGTAATTTTACATGTCAATTTTACAAGTTCAAGTTCATTTATTCACTCAAAACCATTTAAAATATATGGTACATGTATATGGTACATGAGAACGATGAAAATATTTACAGCATTTACTACTAAATTTAGATGTACAGGTATAAAAAAGTATAACAAGAGGCCCAGGGGCCACAGTGCTCACCTGAGCACACCGGCTAGGAAAAAGCAAATATCAGGTCAGAAGTGAAAGTTTACTGAGTTTGGAGGGGGGGCTTAAATCTTAACCCCCTAGGGGTCATGATTTGAACAAACTAGAATCTACACTACCTGAGGATGATTTCATATAAATATCACTAATCGTGGCTTTGAAGTACTTGAGAAGGAGATTTTAAAAGATTTCCTTATATACATGTATTCTTATGAAAAACTTTGATTGGCCATTTTGGCCCCACCCTACCCCCGGGGTCATGATTTGAACAAACTTGAATCTACACTACCTGAGATGATTCCACATTAGTTTCATCTTTCCTGGCCCAGTGGTTCTTGAGAAGATTTTTAAAGATTTTCCCTATATATTCCTATGTAAAACTTTGATCGGCCATTTTGGCCCCACCCTACCCCTGGGGGTCATGATTTTAAAAAAAATTCAATCTATAGTAACTGGGGATGATTTCACATGATTTTTGTCTTTCTTGTCTCAATGGTTCTTGAGAAGAAGATATTTAAAGATTTTTCCTATATATTCCTATGTAAAACTTTTAACGGCCATTATGGCCCCATCCTAGCCCCAGGGGTCATGATTTGAACAAACTTGAATTTACACTACCTGAGGATGATTCCACATGAGTTTCATCTTTCCTGGCCCATTGGTTCAGGAAAAGAAGATTTTTAAAGATTTTCCCAATATATTCCTATGTAAAACTTTGATCGGCATTTTGGCCCCACTCTACCCCTGGGGGTCATGATTTTAAAAAAATTGAATCTATACTATCTGAGGATGATTCCACATGAGTTTCATCTATCTTGGCCCAGTGGTTCTTGAGAAGAAGATTTTTTTAAAATGCCATTAATTTTTTCACTAATTCATAATTATCTCCCCTTTGAAAAGGGCGTGGCCCTTCATTTGAACAAACTTGAATCCCGTTCACCTAAGGATACTTTGTGTCAAGTTTGGTTGAAATTGGCCCAGTGGTTCTTGAGAAGAAGATGAAAATGTGAAAAGTTTACGACGACAACAACGACGACAGACATCGGACAAATTTTGATCAGAAAAGCTCACTTGAGCCTTCGGCTCAGGTGAGCTAAAAATGAAAACAATCAAGGGAAAAAGAAGATACATACAATACACGTAATGGTGGAATAAATGGAGGGAAAATCATGGAGGACAGACTATATTTGATACAATTTTTTTTTCGCTGTATTTTTAGTTCAGTCTGAGGTTTTACATGCAGTCAGTAGTAGTTTTGGTCCGACGTTGCTTTGATCCTAGTCATGACGACCTTCTTTAAGTAACATTATGAATCTAAAAGTCTTGTACTGTCGTACATGCATGTGTACATAGAGACTATTTGATCAGTATCAAAGACGGGATTGTTTGGTTGCTATGAAAAATAAATTAATGTTTCCTTACCTTCTTCCTCGTTGTGGTTACTTTGTTTACTTCCGTCGATCGATCCTATTTAAATGGGTAAACCAAGCAATATCTATTCGAAGTGAATTTTCTGCAAGAATGCCCACTGTATAAGAAGACTACAAGAGATTTCTATGCGCCTGGATCGATAGATCTTCGGCGTAAAGGATGAGGTGACTTGCGGCCCCTCGTATGCTAACAAAAAATTAAATGTCTAAATTTTACTCAAATTTTTGTATGTAACTAATCACTGATATGTATACCTTTATAGAAAACTATTTTTAACAAAAATAGAAAAGTGATTTGAAAGATATAAATCTTTTATTGTGGTAGGGGTATCATGTTTACATTCAATTCCCATTGCATTTTAACCCCGCCCCACTCTTTGAAGCCCTTAAAATATACGAACGCAGGTAGGTACAATTTTCTCCTTTGGCTGGTCACTGAACTTTATTCAAATCTACCTATATGTGAAAGGAGAAAATTGTACCTAACTGAGCTCACATGTATTTTTTTTTAAAAATTGTAAAATCTAGTTGGCCTTTCCCATTATAAACAGATCGACGGAACTAGATTTTCTGACGTAAGAATGAATTCATTTAAGAAATAAACAACGTTATTCAGTGAACATGGCATTATGAATAGATCTAGCAATTGCTCTGCTGGCATATTCCATGATGCGCGCTAGCGCATCATGGAAAATATGCCAGCAGAGCTATTGCTATTCATAATGCCATGTTCACTGAATAATCGTTGTTTATTACTTATATTTGCATTCTTTGATTTTTTTTCAGTATCAGAGGAAATCCTGACTTAGGAGCTCTCTACAACGTCACAACATGGCGTACTTCCGTAAAAACGCCATTTTGATCCCAAATGATCAGATTCAAATTCACTTAACACCGATAAATCACTGAGTATAACACAATATGCGATATTGTGGATGGAATGTACATTATATCACATCAATTAATACAGTGTATTGCCCAATACGTATCCTTTCTTTAAAAATGAATTGTTTGTCAATTTATTCAATTTCTACTTATTCAATTATTAAATAATACATTTACAAACTTATTAGAATAAGATTTTTAGATGAGAAAAAAAAATGATATAAAACATTGCTTGTCCATATGCTAATTCATCATTACGTGTCAAAACGCCATACACTCAGAAATTTATTTCTCCAATAAGCATATATGCTTTTCAGCAAAATATATCCCCCCAAAAATGCAAATTTGATAAGATAAGAAATATGTATTATCTTCCCATCGACCAGAGGATACTCTGTTCTCGATTTGTATACACCCGAATGAATGGTTATACCCGGTGAAATTTCGCATGACCCAAACGTTTGATCACCATTGATTGTCAGCTGTTTACAAGTATGGGAAACGTGCAGGTTTTAGACGAAGTGTGCATTTGGTTATCGGAATTTCTTTTACCGCTTTTGGCCATTTACCATCTTAACTTGTTTTGTTATATATAGCACTGAATAACACATGCAAGTTGGATAAAAACGGTAAGTAAATCTACCTTTCTCAATACCATGAATTCACTAAATACATGTCTTTGTCATTGACCGGAAACGCGATGATTTTCGCTTAAACTCATTGAAAAACAATACATGTACAATACGAACTTCTTTCAATGTCCTTGCGTGACATTTCTTTTACACTTGTGCAAGTAGGCCTAGAGTTTATTTGAAGTTTATATAAAAACAAGAGGCCCATGGGCCACATCACTCACCTGAGCAACGAGGGTAGGAAAAAGTAGAAAATGGCTTTTTATTGTAAAGTTTAAATCCAAAAGTAGTCCCATGACCAATCATGGATTTGCTATTTTTTAGAAAATGATTTTTAAAGAATTTTCCTATATATATCTTTAAAAACTTTGGTCGGCCATTTTGGCCCCGCCCTACCCCCGGGGGTCATGATTTGAACAAACTTGAATCTACACTACCTGAACATGCTTCCATATAAATATGATGAATTATGGCTTTGTCATTCTTGAGAAGAAGATTTTTAAAGAATTTTCCTATATATTTCTATGTAACAGTTTGGTCGGCCAATTTGGCCCCGCCCTAACCCTGGGGGTCTTGATTTGAACAAACTTGAATCTACACTACCTGAACATGCTTCCATATAAATATGATGAATTATGGCTCTGTCATTCTGGGGAAGAAGATTTTTAAAGAATTTTCCTATATATTTCTATGTAAAACTTCGGTCGGCCATTTTGGCCCCGCCCTACCCCCGGGGGTAATGATTTGAACAAACTTGAATCTACACAACCTGAGGATGTTTCCCCATAAGTTTCATCTTTCCTGGCACAGTGGTTCTTGAGAAGAAGATTTTTAAAATATGCCACCAAATTTTCATTAATTCCCAATTACCTCCCCTTGAATGAGGGCTTGGCCCTTCATTTGAACAAACTTGAATCCCCTTTACCCAAGGATACTTTGTGGGAAGTTTGGTTGAAATTGGCCCAGTGGTTCTTGAGAAGAAGTCGAAAATGTGAAAAGGTTACAGACAGACAGACAGACGGACGCTGGACGAAATGTGATCAGAAAAGCTCACTTGAGCTTTCAGCTCAGGTGAGCTAAAAAAAAAAAACAGTACCAAGATATTTGAGTCCACTCTTACATGTAAAGCGGATCTCTCACACCTGAATTTTTGTGATGTTTATAAATTTTTGACAGTTTTTCAATTTTTTTCAATTTCTTTTTTTCATTGTTTTTACCCTTTGATATTATATATCTTTTCAGATATTGAATAGGATCCAACCAGCTATTTTCAAGAAAATGCTGTTTTAGTTTTTCTTTTGTCTATTTTTGTAAATTTAAATAAAAATTATGTTGATTTTATTTTTATCTTTGTTGGTTATTATTTCAATATTTTATAACACTAAACTTTGAAGAGAAATTTAAAGCACTGGGCTTTTAAAAATATAGATAGGAGGGATTTTAACAAAATAAACAAGAGGCCCAGGGGCCACAGCGCTCACCTGAGCACATCGGGCTTAAATTTACTCCCCCCCTCCAGGCGTTCATCATTTGAACAAACTAGAATCTACACTACCTGAGGATGATTCCATATAAATATCACTAATCATATATTTGAAGTACTTGAAAAGAAGATTTAAAAGGTTTCCCTATATATCCCTATGTAAAACTTGGGTCGGCCATTTTGGCCCCACCCTAGCCACGGGGGTCATGATTTGAACAAACTTGAATCTACACTACCTGAGGATGATTCCACATGAGTTTCATTTTTCCTGGCCCAGTGGATCTTCAGAAGGATTTTTAAAGATATTTCCTATATATTCCTATGTAAAACTTGGGTCGGCCATTTTGGCCCCACCCTTGCCCCGGGGGTCATGATTTGAACAAACTTGAATCTACACTACCTGAGGATGATTCCACATGAGTTTCATCTTTCCTGGCCCAGTGGTTCTGGAGAAGAAGATTTTTAAAGATTGTTCCTGTATATTCCTATGTAAAACTTGGGTCGGCCATTTTGGCCCCACCCTTGCACCGGGGTCATGATTTGAACAAACTTGAATCTACACTACCTGAGGATGCTTCCACATGAGTTTCATCTTTCCTGGCCCAGTGGTTCTGGAGAAAAAGATTTTTAAAGATTTTTCCTACATGTATATATTCCTATGTAAAATTTGGGTCGGCCATTTTGGCCCCACCCTTGCCCCGGGGGTCATGATTTGAACAAACTTGAATCTACACTACCTGAGGATGATTCCACATGAGATTCATCTTTCCTGGCCCAGTGGTTCTGGAGAAGATTTTTAAAGATTTTCCTTATATATTCCTATGTAAAACTTGGGTCAGCCATTTTGGCCCCACCCTTGCCCCAGGGGTCATGATTTGAACAAACTTGAATCTACACTACCTGAGGATGATTCCACATGAGTTTCATCTTTCCTGTTCTAGTGGTTCTTGAGAAGAAGATTTTTTAAAAATTTCCTATATATTCCTATGTAAAATTTGGGTCGGCCATTTTGGCCCCACCCTTGCCCCGGGGGTCATGATTTGAACAAACTTGAATCTACACTACCTGAGGATGATTCCACATGAGTTTCATCTTTCCTGGCCCAGTGATTCTGGAGAAGAAGATTTTTTAAAGATTTTTCCTATATATTCCTATGTAAAACTTGGGTCGGCATTTTGGCCCCACCCTTGCCCCGGGGGTCATGATTTGAACAAACTTGAATCTACACTACCTGAGGATGATTCCACATGAGTTTCATTTTTCCTGGCACAGTGGATCTTCAGAAGGATTTTTAAAGATATTTCCTATATATTCCTATGTAAAATTTGGGTCGGCCATTTTGGCCCCACCCTTGCCCCGGGGGTCATGATTTGAACAAACTTGAATCTACACTACCTGAGGATGATTCCACATGAGTTTCATCTTTCCTGGCCCAGTGATTCTGGAGAAGAAGATTTTTTAAAGATTTTTCCTATATATTCCTATGTAAAACTTGGGTCGGCATTTTGGCCCCACCCTTGCCCCGGGGGTCATGATTTGAACAAACTTGAATCTACACTACCTGAGGATGATTCCACATGAGTTTCATTTTTCCTGGCCCAGTGGATCTTCAGAAGGATTTTTAAAGATATTTCCTATATATTCCTATGTAAAATTTGGGTCGGCCATTTTGGCCCCACCCTTGCCCCGGGGGTCATGATTTGAACAAACTTGAATCTACACTACCTAAGGATGATTCCACATGAGTTTCATCTTTCCTGGCCCAGTGGTTCTGGAGAAGATTTTTAAAGATTGTTCCTGTATATTCCTATGTAAAACTTGGGTCGGCCATTTTGGCCCCACCCTTGCCCCGGGGTCATGATTTGAACAAACTTGAATCTACACTACCTGAGGATGCTTCCACATGAGTTTCATCTTTCCTGGCCCAGTGGTTCTGGAGAAAAAGATTTTTAAAGATTTTTCCTACATGTATATATTCCTATGTAAAATTTGGGTCGGCCATTTTGGCCCCACCCTTGCCCCGGGGGTCATGATTTGAACAAACTTGAATCTACACTACCTGAGGATGATTCCACATGAGATTCATCTTTCCTGGCCCAGTGGTTCTGGAGAAGAAGATTTTTAAAGATGTTCCTTATATATTCCTATGTAAAACTTGGGTCAGCCATTTTGGCCCCACCCTTGCCCCAGGGGTCATGATTTGAACAAACTTGAATCTACACTACCTGAGGATGATTCCACATGAGTTTCATCTTTCCTGTTCTAGTGGTTCTTGAGAAGAAGATTTTTTAAAAAATTTCCTATATATTCCTATGTAAAATTTGGGTCGGCCATTTTGGCCCCACCCTTGCCCCGGGGGTCATGATTTGAACAAACTTGAATCTACACTACCTGAGGATGATTCCACATGAGTTTCATCTTTCCTGGCCCAGTGATTCTGGAGAAGAAGATTTTTTAAAGGTTTTTCCTATATATTCCTATGTAAAACTTGGGTCGGCCATTTTGGCCCCACCCTTGCCCCGGGGGTCATGATTTGAACAAACTTGAATCTACACTACCTGAAGATGATTCCATATAAATATGATGAATTATGGCTTTGTCATTCTTGAGAAGAAGATTTTTAAAGAATTTTCCTATATATTT
>NW_026920841.1:0-105000 GCF_032062105.1 Saccostrea cuccullata | reverse complement strand
TTTTTCGAAGGTGATTTCACGCAATGTAAACAAAGGATTATTTTTTGTGTGACCTAACAAAAATTATTTTTTTAACTTTTGAATTTTGATATCATTAAAAAGAAAAAGACTTTGGGGATATAATTTGACAAAAGATGAAATAATGTATGGACAATTATTTTTCAAGAAGAAAAACGAATATATTTTTTTAGTGATTAGAATCGAACCAAGCGGCTTTAATAATACGCATGGATTTTCAGCATTTACGGCTTTTAGGACAAGGAATGCACATTAAACTTGTATTCACCGATAATTGGGAATACGTGTAGACCTAGCGAATTGCTCACCAAACACGCTACAAAACTTTAAACTAATGTACGTGTATCTTGTATATCCTATCAATTGTTTGTAACTGTATATAAATTTTACTGTGGTCTCGGAAATGGTACATATGTAGATCTGTGTCTAATCTGTGACTCAAATGCATAAAAATTTTCGGAAAGCAGTAAATTCCAAGCATGTTTCCATAGTATTTTTGTGGTACTCACTCGTAACGAATATACATTTAGCTGATTGGTCAGTAAGAAAGTATCGCCTGTGCCTCGATTAGCATATATTTGCATATTCACTGCTCTCTCCCGCTATGAACACGTAGTCATCAACTGCGTTCATAAGACTATGGATGCAACTGCTTCTACTATGAGTGCAAATGCTCTATCACACTCGTGTAGAACAATCATAGTTGCTACCGGTATACATTTTTTTCCTCGATTTTTAACCAGATATAGCACAAATACCTATATTTAAACACCAACATGTGTTTACTTCTGTGACTTAATTCTGGCCTTACGCATGCGTCAAAATTTAAATCGAATTAGCTTCACTTGAGGTTCACACGGAGCTATTGAGAAGTAATTTAATGCGCAGTATATTAATTCGAATTAAACTAATTTGCATAAAATTCTCCGTGTGAACACAATTCAAATTTACTTAATTCAAATTAAACTGTCGGTGTGAACAGAGCATAATAAAATGGGTCAAGAAATTATCTGAACAAAAACTAAAATATTATTGTTTAATATAAAAGATACCTGAGTGATATTTACAACTTATTTTGCTACAAGCTACAACACTACAAATTCTTTAACTCATAAAAATTAAGCTTTTTCTCCTTTTTCTATTTGAAAAAGAATGTTCTACAACCTATGAAATCTACAGTATCAGACTATGTAAACAAATATCAATACATCAAAATCATGCTTTCACATATTTTGTGATTTCTTGAAAAAAAGAGAAAGTTTTAACTACATTCCCTTTTTTGTATTCCAATATCTTTGGAGATACAACTCTCCATTTCACATTGCTTCACAGGAAAGGTTTCTATTGTAAACAAAAAAATTTTTTTGTAAACCCTTTGACAAAAATTGCTGCTTGCTAACTCATGATTGGTGAGGAATGTCAGCTATTCAAAACTTGTAGTTTCCTTTTCTAGTTAACATTTACTTTCCAGTCGTTGCAGCCTTCTGGATTCTATTTTAGATTTTGTTGGACTTGAAATTTTTATGTATTTATTTTCCTTTTTTAACATCGAAGTTGGACATTTAGAGGCTAGCTCAATAGCTATGAATAACAGAGTTCTCAATTTAAATCATTCTGCAGCAATGATGTAATCTAACAGTGTGCCTGTGCTAATAGTCCCATTCAGACCGTCAACAGTTTCTACGTTAATCTGTCTGCAAGTGGACACAAGGCTGTCTTCATATTTTTTCAGTTTGGCCTCATTTTGAGTTGTCCAGGCTAGTTCCATTGATTTTAAAATATTTCCATCACCTGATAAAAGCAAAAGAATTTCTAGTGAGGATCTTAATGTTAATGTCACATCATTTTAATCAAGAAATCATTCAAATTGTATATGTATGAATTATTTACCTTTTTCTAAAGTAGATGCCAATTCTTTTTCCAGGAAAGTGCATCGTACTTCCAGAATTTTTCGTTGTGTATCAGCTGTAACTTACGTCTCAATTTTGGCCTGTTTCAAGGTTTCTGCCCCATACTTTGAACAAAGTTTTATAATCAAGGGAAGACCCCCAGTCATCGTGTTATGTTTCTCTGCATACGAAGCATACTCCACAACCGTGTCTGTTTTAATGCGATAGTCTACCTCCACACATGCACGTTTGCAGTTTTCTAAGATAAATAATTCACATTTCTCTTTGAGGTCTATGATTTGGTATTCATCTGCCAGACACGCTATCCTCAGTACATTTTGTTCTGTTAATAAATCAAAAGGAAGTAGAGGCTGAATAAATATCCAATATTGTCCATTCTATCTGAGGCTAAGTCAGTTGCCCTACATCATCAGAAATACTACATAAGACCTAAAATAAAAATTTGTTTGTTTGCAGTTGCCTACCAACCATCTGAAAATACACCCGACCCAAACTTTTTTTTAACCCTTTAGTAATTTTTTTTTTTTTTCAATTTTTTTTTCAGGATATTGAAACTGTTTCATTTTCTAATTTTGACTTCTTTTTTTTCAGTTGTTTATAACAATAGTGGAGCTTATTCATGTTTAGTAGACCCATGAAAAGCTTTATTATTTATTATCTAACAAACAATTTGAAATATTCTTTTCTCTTTTTTCAAAAAAATAACAAAAGAATGCCTACCTACCGACTCAGTCTGTAAATTATAGGTCGGCAATTGCAAATAAATAATTTTTAAAGCTTGGCCTAATTATTGCATGTAGTTGAATTGAATTGTAACATTGAAATTTCTCATAATGTTTTGCTTAGGCCAGCTGAAATTAACTTCTACCTAAGTTAAAGTTTTAAGTTTAATTCAAAACTAATGACTATGAATGAAGGAGAAAAAAAATAAGTAAACAAAAAGGTCAAACAAATCACCAATTCTTCATTTCCATGAATCAAAACACTTGTAAACCATTTAATTACATACAGATTTATCAAAATAGCACATTTTAACAGCAAAAAAAAAATAAATTCTCAAAAAATGCAGCTCATATTACTTTATTATTTTTATGATATCTATTAATCTATTTAAAGTAAAACCGTCAATTTCAATGGCAGACTCATTCCAAATAACTCTCAAAAGGGTCCAAATGTCATGAATCTATTCCTATGTAATTCACTCTTCATTTGCTAATTTACAATAAAAACCAGTAAAGGAACTTTACCAGAGTGGGAAGATAAAAAATTACTGATTCGTTTGTTTTACCAAATGGCAATTTCACTGGAAGTCAAGTCCCCAAAAGAATAAAAGACTATAAGACTATTTCACTTATTATATCCCCCCCCCCCCCCCGCTTGAAAAGCAGGCGAATATATAGTAATCAGGATGTCTGTCTGTCCATCTGTCTGTTACGCTTTGGAGTACCTATCTCTTATCCCAACTCCTCCTATTCCACTGAATTTAATGATGCTTTCACAGATTCTTTATTACATCTGTACATTAATATACAGTTCTCCACCTCCTATTTTAATTTTTGATCTGACAGTTATTTCAGGTCTCCCAGAGCTAATGCCAAAACATGGACTGCCATTATAACCATTTGGGAGGTGGGGTATCATTTATTCATTTGGTGAGCTCATTGCTCACAGTGCCTCTAGTTTTACCCTTTAGTCAATGTACAAACATTTAGAAATATGAACAGTTAGACAGAAATACAAACAGAGAAGTAATCCAGCAGTGTAGCTCTCAGTGACAGGTAATGCTGTCAACAGGGTCAAGTCATGGCTATCAAACAAATTTTAATAAAACTTACCAGTAATAGGAGCTAGGAAGCCAGGGTAATGAAAGGTGTGTAAAAAGGTCACAAAATCTCCAGTCTTCTTTTCGGGTAAAGATATCCTATCTTTGTTTTTTTCGCTGAATTCAGATTCAAACATGGCCTTAAACACGGGTGAGTGATCTGCCAATGCCTGTTTATTGAGGTGTATATCCATTCCTTCTACCTCCAGTAGACGTCAGTAGGAGGAAAGGCTGTTTTAGGTTTATCTTTTTGGGTTTCGTCTTCCCCAGAACATGATTCCTTCGGTTCAGAATTGGATTTCTCCTGGCAGAGTTTAGGTACCTTACAAGCAGTGGCCATGTTTGTCTTCTATCTTGAAGTAAACTGTAAAAAGGTATGCTGAGGTGAATAGAATTTCAAACATTGAGAACTTGAAGAAAATGGCAATAAAATAGAATTTACTGTACAACCAGAAAATTGGCTTAATCTTACACAACTTTAAATTCTGTAGAGCAATATGAAGAAAGCTAAATGAGGTAATTTAATTTTTTTGTTTCTTTTGAAAATGATTTTTAAAAATTATACATGTATATCTTAAAATACTTTTGAAGCTTGGCCCAAAACATTGTTTCAAGGAGATTTGCTTTCTTGGTTGAGGAAGAACAGCATAATTTCACATTTGAAATATTACAAATAAGAATTTGTAGGACTAGTCGTGTCAGGAAAAGATGAATTTTAAAGGATTCTATACACACCAGCATTGTTTACAGTTTAAATGTCTATTTTATTTTTTTAAAAATAGCTTTAGTTTAATAAATTAAACTCACTGGAATATTCTTACACATCCAGTCTGAATCACCATAATAATCTCAAAAACATCAGGATAAAGTTAAACTACTGTGTGTGTAAACAGGGCATTCATGAGCATAATATATGTGTCATGTTAACAGGTCTGGTACAATCACTAGATTTAGCTACGTTCAAAAGCTTGATTTACCTACTTAGCTTTATTTACCTACCTGAGGTAGCTTTATTTAGCTACCAACTCAATTAATTTCTATAAAAAATCATTTTTCTCAGGGTGTGCAGAAAATATAATTTTGATGCAGTGATCATTTTCAACTTTGAACTCATCTGAAAACAATTCATGAAAAAATCCCTCTTGAAGAAATGTCTTTTTCTGCACAATTGCAATCAAAGTTCTGAAAGTTTTGG
Organism: Saccostrea cuccullata; assembly: GCF_032062105.1. Classification (NCBI taxonomy): domain Eukaryota; kingdom Metazoa; phylum Mollusca; class Bivalvia; order Ostreida; family Ostreidae; genus Saccostrea; species Saccostrea cuccullata. The sequence continues at coordinate 100,055 of NW_026920841.1, read as the reverse complement.
GGCTATAATGTATGACAGTTTGAACAGTTACTCCTTGAATGAAATGACAAAGAAATCCAGTTCCGGTTAACACATGAATAGGTCAGTAATTCTTCAGCACAATGTGAAGTAATCATACTCAGCCATGCCTCACAGCACGCATTAGAGAGGACAGTTAACTTAAGTTAACCAAACAATGGAATTACTTGTTTTGCTTTAAATTGTCCAAACGCAGAGATGTTTAACCTATCTCTGCTTTGGATTGTTTTTTTAAACCTCCCTACTATAAATAATAATAATCATTTAACAATTTAATTGCGATTTTTTTGTCTCTTTTTCATAAAAAGAAAAATTTTGAAAAGTTACAGTGAAATAGCTGAATAAAGCTATTTGAGGTAGGTAAATGAAGCTACGTTAGTAATTCTAGCTATGTAGCTAAATCTAGTGATTGTACTGGACCTGGTTAAAACTTAAATGTCTAACAGTGATTTAAAAAAAAATTGACAGATCTGCATCAACTGACAATTTAAAGATTCAATTGGACAAAACTATAATAAGAATTCTTGCAATGGCTGAACAGGTGTGAATTTTTCCTTGAAAGAATGTAATTCAAAAATGGAAAATCTCAAGATTTTGGCTTTGTGCCCCCCCCCCCCCCCAACTCAAAGTTTTTAGAGACTTTGACCTGTTGACTTTTTTCATTAAAACAAAATATATTATATATTTCTTCTATTACATATTCACAAAGTGTGATATTACAACTGAAAATTCCCAAATTTAAGCTAAAAATAGCCTTTTGGCTTGCATAACCGTGATAATGTTACTCCTCTCGAACACTTACCAGGTTGCAGTGCTTTACCACCGTTTATATGCAAGTATTTCCGGAACGCTCGGCGCATTGTTTTGCAGTTGAGTTGCAATCATAAGCAATTTTTTGGATGCAAATGATACGATCCCTTACCTGTAACTGTTAATAATTTTCTGTGAAGTTTTCAGACGATAGATTCTGCTTCTTTTTCAGTGAGTTTTTGCACTAGAGGCTGGAGCTGCAATTTGATACCCATTTCCGGCCTAATCTTGTTGGACATGTCAAGCCATATTTATTCGGGATTGGCATAGTTGAAAGAAAATTGAGAGTCGAGTAAATTTCTAAAATAAATATTCTTGAAAATAAATAATCTGTTCTATGCTTTGTCTGTTTTTATTCAACAGTAATTATTAAGTTTGCTTGTTTAACTTAATTCTTAGGAAGAAAGAAATAAGATTCAATCATCCTTTGATTTTGAATATATTTATTAGCAATTCTGTCTTGCAAGCATCCATACAAATACAGATCTCTATAGAAACAGTTTTAATCCGTGAGGGTGCTTTATTTACTCTATCTCATAACAGATAAGTACATATTATACATATATATTTATCATTTGGTCAACAGTATAAAATGAACAAATATTAACTGATTGAAATACTCCATATATGTAGTTCCTACAGTTATGTAGTTCTTTATGGCAAAACAAAACCACCAAATTTACTGATCTTGATTGTTTTTGTTTTGGGAAGTCGATGAGAGGAGAAATATAGATATCGGAATCTCTGTAGGAATCACCTTATTTTAAGCATAAATATCGCTGTTTTGAGTTTACGAAAAGAATTCACATGGTATAGTGTTATGAATTATCGATGTTTAGCGATTCCATACAGCACATTCATTTCGTAACTCCGACATTTGCTTAATTATAATCTGTAAGTTAAATGTAAAACAATGCACGTCAGGGGCGTAGCAACAGGGGGACCAGGGAGGGGGGGCACTTTTTTTCCCAACCTAACTTGTACTATAGGATATGTTAATAGAAAGCCTGGTTGCCCCCCCCCCCACTTTTAGTGATGTACTGTAAATGTAGTATTAGAATTGGTACTAAATGTAGATGACACCGAGAAAAAGTAGTTTACCCCCCCCCCTCCCCCACGAAATAGGATTTTCGACTTTGGGCAACTTTTGCTTTTTTTTTCCCCTTGTCAACTTTTTCAGGTAAGTAAAAAAGCAGTAAAAAAAAAAATTAACTCTGGCTGCCCCCCCCCCCCCCCACTTTCAAAAATGATGCTACGCGCCTGCACGTATTTTGACTGCAGTCGACCGTATGCTGTGGAATTGTAGTCCTCTCCAGAAAATATTAGATAAAAAATCGGAGAGGGCTACAATATTGCAGAAAGGGGAGAACTAGAGAGAAATGCTCAAGATAGAAGTGGAGAAGAAAGTCTAGTTCTTGCCCTATATGCCCATGGGGACAACAAGGATTAGGTAGGTAGATGAGTAAAAACTTTGGTACTCAAAGAAGTTGAAAACTACCACACCCCTCTTAAAAAAATAGGATTTTCAAGTTTAGAAAATTGTGGGTTTTTTCTTTCTTTCCTTCCCTTTTTGTTAATTTTTTACAGGTAAGTTGATTTTTTTCTAGGGCTGCCTGGCCTGCTCCCTTTCAAAAAAGATCAAACTAGTTTTACATAAGAGATGAACATTGTTCTATGGGTTAAGTTTTCATCAAAGGTCAACATGTCCAAAAATTATTTTAACAATTATAGCTCCAATACAGGTAGGGGCCCGCGGGGGTTCACAGGCAGTGACAGCATATTTTAATTCAGATACTTTCAACAAGAAAAATATTTCTGCTATGCCAAAGTTATTTTTCAAAGGTGATAGACTTGAGCGTGTTCCAGTCCATCGCCATTTGGGTTTGCTATTGTCGCAAAATCTTAGTTGGTCTGAATATATTGATGGAGTTGTAAATAGTGCCAATAAAAAACTAGGCCTTCTGAAGAAGTTAAAGTTCAAAATGGGTAGAAAAAACTTAACAATATATAAATGGTGCCTGTTTTGGAGGGTAACATTTGAAATTGACACCCCAAGGAAAACCATTGTCAACCGACGCGTCAGCGGAGGTTGACAATGGTTTTCCTTGGGGTGTCAATTTCAAATGTTACCCTCCAAAACAGGCACCATTTATTTTATTATACTGAATGTCTTATTGATTTAGGACGTCAGCAAAAAAAAAAAAAACGTCGATCGTCTTTACGTTCATGTATAGAAAGCTTTCACACTCACCGGTTCACAAATCTCCTTATTGTTTGTTTGATACTCAAATTAGAGTCATTTATCATATAAAGTTTCGTTATTTCTGGCTCGCAGGCATGTATCCTACACTCGCAAGCATGTATCGTCTGTCGTTTGTTGTTTTCTAGTAAGCTACATCGGAAGCAAGCTTTTATTGACGTCAAGTTAATTCCGGTTCTTTCAAACGCGCAACTGACGTTTTGAGAATTCTACGGTGAACCGTACGCGCATAATTTCCACGCATGTGGCATTACCGTTGTGTTACCCGTTGTCACGAGTGTTGCTAAGGCCCAGGGTAATCGAACGGATTGTTAACTGCGTCTTAGCCAATCAGATTTTAGTATTTAACATGAAAGTATAATAAAACTGTATATTACATTCATCAGACCTATGCTTGAATACGCTTCGATCGTTTGGGATGGCTGCTCGAAATATGATGCAGAAAAACTTGAAAAAGTACAATTAACCGCCGCTAGAATCGTAACCGGACTTCCTATATTTGTGTCTAGAGATGCACTTTATTCTGAAACTGGTTGGGAAACTTTAAAACACAGACGATATATTGCTAAAATGACTACTTTGTACAAAATTCATACGGGACGAGCACCGGAATATTTGAAAGATATTGTCCCCAATAAGCGTGAACATGTATCTACCTATAATACCCGTAACAAACAAGATTTTATTGTTCCTAGGTGTAGATTAGAACTATTTAGAAACTCATTCGTACCTGACGCTACAAAACAATGGAATTTATTAAAAACAGATACGAGAGAAGCCGTTTCAGTCAAAACATTTAGAAAAAACTTGACAACAAAAATTGATACTCCACCACCATACTTTTCTTTTGGCAAACGATACACAAATATCATTCATGACATTACTGTATACTAAACCATGATCTATATAAACGAAATATTGTAAGTAGTCCATTATGTATATGTGGAAAAAATGAAGATGTGTATCATTATTTTTTTGCATGCACAAATTATTCCAAATTATTCCAATGCTAGAAGTACTCTTTTTAATCATTTGTTCATGCTTGATTTGGTTTCTATTGATATTAATGTATTATTGTGTGGTGCTGTTAATTTGCCTTTACAGATAAATAACAGTATTTTTGCTGCTGTTCATGAATTTATTGACGAAACATATAGATTCTCCAAATGATGTATTACATTATATTGTATCTATTTATTCATGTATCGATTGTATTATTTTTTTTCTTTTTGCATGACATATTGTATTATATAAGGAGAGGAATTCACTAAAGTTATTTAGAACTTGTTTCCAATCCTTTTGATTGATATCAATAAACTACGTTCAAAACAAGATACTTTCTATCTGTTAATCAATGATAGATTTATAAGCTGAAAAAGTTTCAACTTTATAAACCGCATAGTTTTGGAGCTTCTGTAAGAATAAAATTTTGCCATGTTGATCTTTGATATGAAACTTGAAACATTGTCGGTGAATCGTCTTACATTAAGACCGCGGAACATTAACTGGCAAAATTGGAAATATACAGCTTACGTCATTTCTATCTGTTACAATCAAAACATTCAGTGATAGACAATGCAATGGGCGGGTACAATTCGACGCGGACGTGGGGAAAACATCGGATTGAAATTGCAGATCGAAATTCATTTTTCAATCCACCTCAGCTACGCTAGAAGGCACATTATTACTGATTGACCAAGAAGACAAATAATTTCAATTTTGGCACAGTTTGAATTTTTTTTTGTCCAGTGTTTTAAATAAATTAATATTTAAGGGAGAAATATTTCATTTCTGTTTGGTAAACATATGTAAATGTTTGTGTTTGGGGGGCGGGCTGAACGATTTTTAAATCAAGTTGTGCAACAGTTTTCAGTGAGAATAAGTATAAAACTCATGCACTCCTATAATCCTAGAAATAAGATATATTGTCATGTTAAGCCATGACTTGACTCGACAATCCCCCCTTCTAGAATTAAATATCTCCTGAAAAATATTCTTTGTCTTCTATGATCTTTCGCGTTCTTAAAATTATAAGCTAAACTCATATTAATGTAAACTTCAAACAATATGTATTTGGGAGTTAAAATTAGTTGATTTTTGGATCATACATTCACTCTTTGCTTTGAAAACAGCTCAGGTGGATTGAAAATGAATTTCGATCTGCAATTTCAATCAATTTTCCCCACGTCCGCGTCGAATTGTACCCGCCCATTGCATTGTCTATCACTGAATGTTTAGATTGTAGCAGATAGAAATGACGTAAGCTGTATATTTCCAATTTTGCCAGTTAATGTTCCGCGGTCTTAGCTAGCCGCATACATATATGACTTGTTTGCACTCGAAGAGTGTGGTATTTAAATAAACCAAACAGAGTTAGATAGCCGTTTTAGACGATCGCCATTATTCTACAGAAGGTAAGAAGAATTCCAGTTTCATATTGATCATTACCAATATCCCCCAAACACATCAATGTTGAGGATTTGTTTTTCTCCATGCAGCTAGCATGAGATTTCGAATGAGTATGCTAGAAATCTCACGAAGATGAATAATTCACTCACTGATAGTGGTATAAATTATAGTATAGAGGGGTAGACCTATATATATACTTATATTTCGTCATTTACAGAATTACATGGGGAGCGCCTATGGTATAAATTGGTCCAACAAATATATTCTGTTTGTGTCACGATTGATCTTTTAAAATCAATAAGCACGGAAAGTGTGTTTAAAATATGTGTTACTTGAAAAACTATTTTCAGGTAATGGATATTTTTGCTCAGATATCTACTTATTACATACTAGAATGAATTCAAACAAATCACTATTAAATTTGATAAAAATGCACAACAGACTAATATTACATGTAGAGACAGACAACGATCAACGTAACAGATACTTGAATTTGATGACTGTACAAGTCTTAAGTCTGAATATGTAGCATGGTGCAGTAGCTTAAAGCTTTATTTTACTCAGTACATGTAGGGATGAGTGATTCAAGTGACAATGAGTCGTGGGAGTACAGTGTGGCAGAAGAAGACGTGGAGTGTGACGTATGTAAGGTAGAAGACGTGGAAATGCAGTGTGAGACCTGCCTCGTTAACATGTGTAAGAAATGTGTCCAGAAACATCTCGAGTCAAAGGAGGACGAAAAACACAGCATCTCCAGATTTCCCGGCTTCCTCCACCAATACCCAGCATGCGCCTCTCACGACAACAGGAGGTGTGAGCTGTATTGTAAAGACTGTGACGATCCTATCTGCGTCACGTGTATTACGTCAGAGAAACACCGCGGTCATGATTTACAAGACGTCCTGGAAACGTTTCTGGAAAGAGAAAAATCATTTTAAAGAGAAAGCTCTTTCGTTTGAAAGGTTTTATACCAATTACAACTTTAGTAAAGTGCAAACTAGAGACTATATTTTTATGTATATTGTTGAAGTATTAAAGCTTTGTAGATGCTATGATGTGCTTTCCACAGATATGCAATACCCAATTTTAGTCAAAGTAACATATTTTTTGCGCAAGAATTGAAGTAACAGTTTATCATTGAGTCAAATGCTGACTGACATTTTTCATACTTATTGTTAGTCCATGTTTATACATTGAATTGAAGACGTATTTTCCCGTTATTTCTCGATCATGACAAGGAGCACACAGCGGATGTGGCCGGTCAGCAGGGGATGCTCACTCCTCCATGGCACCTGATCCCACTTCTGATGTTTTGGAAGTCAGTGTTTGCTCTGCTTCTATTTTGCATCGTTTTATAGACTTTTGATCTTGAATACTGTTGTTTATATTCTTGCGTTTCATCTAATGAATTATGTTGTTAACAATAAATCTGTAGTATTAATAAAAGAATATTTACATTCAGTGTAATTTTCTTTATGAAATCCATTAGAAATCCACGACGTTCAAATCTCTATAACACACGCGAAACCTTGTCACCGCGCATTAGAATACACAGTGGGAACTATATGCATTTTTAATACTCTAGGAACACCAAAGTGTACACTGTTTTGAAACAATTTAATGAAAAAAATAAACCCTGTTAAATTTACGTAAAAATATAACAAGTGTTCGTTTAAAATTAATGTGTTACTTTTTTCCTCGCAATGATCGTTAGCGTTATTTAACTTTGCGACGGCTCTTACGTCTATAAAGCACACCAGTTTTGAAGGGCGCTAAATTCACATTAAAGATTACCGAAATAAACAATTATGAAGAGGAAAAATTAGAGAATGTAAATTTAAGCATTGAATATTCATATTTTGGGATGTCTTCGGTCCTATAACACACCTGGCCGTGCGGACAAATCATCATACCGCGCTAACGCGCGGTATTCAATTTGTCGGCACGGCCAGGTGTGTTATAGGACCGAAGACATCCCAAAATATGAATTCAATGCTTAATTAAACGTTCTGAAAAAGGGACCTATCATCGTTTTTGAAAGGGGAGAGGGGCACCCAAAGAAAAAAATTCAACTTACATACAAAAAAAAAAAACTTGACAAGCAAACAAAAAAGCGCTCAGCGGATTCCACACTATGTTTTCATACACTACTGCATTCAATTCCCCTTGACTTTAATTCACGAAAAAAGTGGGTAGGGGGCTACTTAAGGTATCCGATCCATAATGATCTCGAGGTTCTTTTGGGCTGACGCCCAATATCTGGCCCAACAGAATCTCAATAGAGATTAGATTCACAATAGCCTCAGATTCAATGTATATCTGAATGCAAAAGAGATATATTATTGTATTTTCTAAATACTCCTTATTTATAGACTTTATCTTCATATGTTTTAGTTTTAATATATAATAACAGCGGAACGTGTCCAAATTTTTTACCTTGACCCATCCTTAAAGAATTATCCCCCTTCACTTTTAATTTTAAGAATTCATTTAAAAAAACTCTCCGGTGAAAAATTATTTTTAATCGTTTTTCTATTCTTAATAATTATATACAGCTTTTCACTATAGCATATTTATAGTATTTGATTTTTTATTTTTAAAAAAAATTGCTTGTTCCCATAGACCTCAATGCATTCTTAATTAATTAAGTACTGCTCGGTTAATCATATATTTTATATATCATATTTTTTTTTAATTTTGGGTAAATTCTTTTCTACTCCAAACTGCTTTGAATTAGTTTCAGAGAATTTAATACAGGGTGGATATTTAAGGGTAGAAAATCATGTTCTTTTATGGATCGAATACCTTAACTGGCGTATCGAAATATGATGACACGAATTCATCATAATTATATATATACATGTAAAACTGCGGCTATCGGTGGCCCTTTTTTCACAAAAAACTCTTACGACCAAGACTAATATTTCCACACTCTTTAATATTTAGGATATTTTTTCCAAATAATTTTAAAAATTCAATTTAATTACAAAAATACTGTGTATTAATAATTATAATGAATTAATGTAATTTAGACAAGATTTTCGTAGCCTAGATCTTTGTTGTAGCAAGGGGGAATTTAATGATATAAGTCGTAAGATTCTTTGTAAAAAGGGACCAGAATAATATAATTTGTATAGGCAACCTAAACTGTGTCAGTAAAATTCATTCATATTAGCTGGCGTTTTAGTATTGATTATAAATGACAAGTTTGTTCTTGAAGAGTGTGGTATTTAAACCAAACAGAGTTCGGTAAACGTTTTAGACAATCGCCATTTTTCCACAGAAGGTAGGTAGAATTCTAGGTTTTAATATTGATCTTTACCAATAACTCCTAAATCCACATCAATCTTTAAGATTTGTCTCCATGCAGCTAGTTAACAAAATATCAAATAAATACTCCAAAAATTTCATGTAGATGAACACATTTGATCATTGGAAATTAAAAAAAATTGTTTGATCAAACAAAATGTGTACAGTTCAGAGTCAATAATCAGAGGAAATGTGTGTTACACAAACATACGTAATATTTTCAGGCAATGAGCGGTAGTATAATTATCTAGTACACAATTATCTTTTATATTTAAAATAACAAGTCATTATTGAACGTACACAACAATATAAACAGACAGCGGCCAATTCATGTAGGAAAATAACGATAACCTGATGACTGTAATTCTTGAGCTTGGATGTTTAACATGTTACGGTATCTTTATACAGTGGGTGACGGTGATAGAGATGAGTGACTCCAGTGACGACGAGGAATGGCAGCTCAGTGTGGCGTCAGAAGACGTGGAGTGTGACGTATGTGAGTATGAGGACGTGGCCATGCAGTGTGAGACCTGCCTCGTCAACCTATGTAGGGGATGTGTTCAGAAACACCTCGAGTCAAAGGTAGACGAGAAACACAGCATCTCCAGATTTCCCGGCTTCATCCACCAATACCCAGCATGCTCCTCTCATGATAACAAACGATGTGAACTGTATTGTAAAGATTGTGACGATCCCATTTGCATCACGTGTATTACGTCAGAAAAACACCGTGGACATGATTTACAAGACGTCTTGAAAACGTTTCGAGACAGACGAAGATCCTTTTAAAGTGATAGTTCTTCATTTGAAAAGGGCATATCAATGACAGCTTTTGTAAAATGCATACTAGTATATCAGCTACCAGTGTATCGAAGACAATTTTTTTTACGATTTGTACATTGTTGAGTTTAAAAGTTTTGTAGATTGTGCTGTCCAGAAATGAGCACAAAGAATAAAATTGTAACCATGGTGACTCAATTTTGTGCAAGAATTGAGAAACCTAATAAATGTGGATCTAAATCGTAAATCTGTAATGATAAAATGTAAGGATGAACATTCTAAAACTGTTACTTTTCTGGTGTTTGAACTGTTACTCTAATTGATAAGCTACGGAACTTCTTTCCAAATATATAAGGATACATGTATTGATCCTCTTGAAATGTGGTTATTTAAGAAACAAGATATCATTTTTAGAGTTTCATTGGGATATGACATGAGGTCGGTCACGTGATCAAATTTTATAACCCCTTCGGTGGGATGAAATTATCTCCCTCCTTTATTTAAAAGAAAAACAATATAAAAGTGTAAGTATTTCGAATGAAGTTTGTTTTCATTTGTTTGTTCAGAACGTATCACACTTGATTTAACATAGAACAAGTACAATTAACAAAGTTTGATGATAACTTCAATACAATTATACATACAAGTTTATTCAAGTCATGGACCTATTCCAATGAATATTCATGTGATGGAAAATGAAATGAGTTTTGGGTAGGTGTAAACTTGAACAGCTGCATCATATGTTAAAAAAGTAAAAAATAAATTAATTTTAAAAAATTGCTTCAGTTTTCTTTGTCTATGAATTACTACTACAATTTAGTATAAATCTCTAAGTGTATTGTTTGTGCTGTTGTATAAAGTTGTCACCCGAAAAGACCTTTAATATTATTTTGTTCAATAAACTTCTCGAAATAACAAAAAGTCTGCTGCGACGGTTGTTAAACTGCTCTGACCAAATATCAGGTCTTACATTCAATTAAATAAACATGATTCAATACTGAATTCGTTCGTTAAACCGGAACGAAAATTTAAAATCAATGTTTGCAAATCAGCTCAAAAATTGACATTTAAAAAGACCATTATGAATGGAAGGTAGAAAAATAGTATTTAAGGGATTAAAAGGAGAGCTAGTACACGGAAGCTAAAAAAATTCTACCCCATCCATTTAGTTGAAAGACAATGTAAGCCAGAAATATGTGTTCCGACCTTCTTCTTCCGATTTTCTGTCTAATACTGGTTTTCAATCAGGTATTCTCGGATTGTGATAAAACTAAAGGACCGACAGGAAATACAGGATGTGTTTATTCCCCTAAATACTCCAAATTCCAGGCAGCTGTTTGCATGCTTAAGCAGAAGATCGAGCGCTCCACGGGTAGACATTTGACATGCTGGGGGTCTAGAACGAAATATTGCTGGTATCAATGTTCAGCAACAGCAAGCCATGGCGGTCTGTCTGCTTGTCAGTGTGATCAAAATTCTACAAGTGTGGACAACACTGATACGCTTGATATAAACTGTTATTTTCCATCTGGAGACTGCTCTTGGTTTTTTGAATGTTTGGCAAAGAGGAAGTCTTGTCCAGCAGTAACGGAGGCCGGTAATACATGCCAAGAACTGAAGAACAGTAGCAAGAACATCTCGGAAAACGGCAAGGCGTGGGTTAAAGGTGTCATAAAATGCATGCAAAATGATTTAGTTCATTTGCTCTATCCACAGGTTGAAGCCGATTGCGAAAAAGTGAACTCCACTGTAGAGTCGTCAACAAATTACTGCCTCACAGACCCTTTGGTGGACAATCTTTTCTGCGAGTTATCTTGGGATGACATCTTCCAAATAGACGGTTTTGTTGGAGGTGTCTTCACCGGACTTAAAAGATGCTTAATGACAACGTATGTTCCTAGTTGGGCAAAGCAGCTCTTGTTTTATGTTGAAAACTATGATACAGATGACTGGGATACGGTGGCTGAGAAACTTGCCGAGACACTCTCCCAATCATTTCAATGGTCAGATTCCGGTGTGAAATATAAAACAGTAGGCCCAGCAATACTTCCATCAAACGGGGACTCGATTCCATTACGGATCTATCTGTACTCTGAATCAAAGAATGAAACACTGATTTTAGAAACAATAGACGATCTAAAGGAGAGAATTGTTCAGGGAAACGTAACCACGCTGACATTCAAAGAAGGAAAGACCGTAAAAGTTACCCATGTCATTGGCTGCAATGATCCACAGTGTCTCTCATACTCATTTTCTATGCAAACAGGTATCATTATGTTATATAATGTCTTAAATAGAGAATCAAGGAATGTTTTCCATATTCGGTAGAAAACTTTTCCCTCCTGTCTTGCCTAAATAGTACTTTACAAAACAATATTTCTAAGGTGTATCAAGTTTAAGCCCTGTCTAAAAGTGACTGTTTCACTAAACTAGGGACTTTTATACAGTTCTGAAAAGACAAGCTATACATATATTGTAAGTCCAAAAAAATACTTACAAACATTACAATTAATGAATAGCTATAGGTTGTCCGTCTATTTCTGTTTTAATTTATTTTTCATGGCTTTTGATCCAGAATGCAGTGAAATTGCCAAAAATTTGTCCTGCCAAATCCTTGAAGCTCATGAATTAAACAACTTGATACTATACAGCACACATGTAAGAGAAAACCCGCCAGATGATGGCGCAAACGCCCTGCAGAATATACAGGACGCTTGTCAAGGGAGACCAGCCAGAAGATCATCGTAAAAATTCTTATTCATTATGAAATACTTGTACAAGTAATAACTTTTCAGAAAGCTTGCCTGACTAATCCTATCAATATCTATAGAACCTATAAGCATGATCAGCAATAAACATTTACATTAGGGGAAGGGAGGGATAAATTATTTCATCAGAGTAAATTATGAAGATGTTGCACAAAACATTATGCATTCATTTTAAGTTGTATATGCTTCTCACTCTCTTTATGTATATACGTGAAACGACTGTGAGTAGAAAAAAAGGTTATGATTAATATATTACTGTGATTTTCAAATAGACAAATATAGATAAAGATAAGAAATGAAAAAAATCTGATTTTTTTTATTTAATTTTAAAAAGGGTAGGGGCTGTAGGGACAATCCTGTCCAAGAGCACCTGTGCTACATGCAAGAAAATGGGAATCGTAACGATTATGACTGACATGCAGAAATTGTTTACTAGCTTCTTGGGTATGCCAGAGCATCAATGATTGTTGGAAACGTGGGATAAATAAAACCCGTTATACATAAATGATCCAACAAACTTGTATAAATGGCCACAGGCGCGGATTCAGGAAGTTTTTTTTTCCCGGGGATGGGGGGGGGGTCATCAAAAATATTTGTACGAACAAAAATGTCAGAAACTTCTTCAATCCTGAAATGATTGGGGGCACTCTGCTAAGTTTGTACTCTGTTTTTGAAGGAGGAGACCCCTGGAGGGGGGATATGATCAGCTGTACATTTATAACTCACAATATCACCGATATGTTTTTTCCAAAGCTCTTGCAAGGATCAAGATTCCGACAAAAAAGAACAAACTTTATATACCGGTAATTCATGCAGTTTAGTCCAGGAAAAGTGCGCCAAAACTTACACGTGATCTCTTGACCTGTGTCACTCCTTACCTAGAATACAAATGGACTAATCCTGTAGTATAGAAACGCAGAAAAAAGGTCAAACAGACTTGACCGTATAGGAACTCGCATGAAATAAATATAACTGCATGCAAAAAAATAAAGGAAATTAATACATCAATGTATTGAATCAGTAATATGGTTTCTGCTAACTGTTGTTGTTAAAACGCAGGTAATAAAATCCGATGATAATCAGCATGCACAAAATTTTTCTGGCTAACTGTGACCTCTTAGCTTCGCACCAAGGAAATGTTGATCCTTAGTAGTGCCTGACGCCGTGACTTCAGGCAATAATTTTTTTCAATTTTTTTGTGTGTGTGTAAATCAATTAGTCAAAAAGATTATTTATTATATTATTATTTATATATATTATTATTTTTTTTTAATTTGATTTCATTTTCTAATTTTTTTAGTTATTCCTGTAAAATCAGTGGTAAGACTCACGTGGCCCCTGGAGGGACGATTTGTCTGGACGAATTGATTCTACAGTATGTCATTGATCTCCAAAGTACTGCTTACAAACCCCAGGTATGAAATGTTGTAAATATAAATAATTGTTGATTCAATTCTCTGTAGGAATCGTTAACATATACATGTATATCAGTAGACGTTAATTAAGATTTTATTTCCAATCGGTTTTTATGCCCCGAAGATAAAAGATTTTTGGGCGCTGGTCTCATAATCTGATTGTTCGCAAAATCTTTAATTTTTCCCATATCTTTTGATTGATTGATACTATGGTTTTCTTATATCCTATGTGTATTCCCTGTGACAAGACCGTTTTTTAGTACCATCAAATTCGACTTTGACCTTGGAGTATGACGCAGTTTTGCAAAATTTTCACCAACTTGAACCTTGGACATAACTTTTGAACAGTTGGGCCTAGGGCTTTCATACTTCACATATGTAATTCTTGTGTTGAGACCTTCCATTTGATACCATCAACTTTAACCTTGGAGTTTAACCTACTCTAAAAACTTGAACTTTGGCCATAACTTTTGAGAAGATAGAGATAGGGCTTTCATAAGTCACATATTATAATTGTGACAATACCTTCCTTTAGATACCAACAACTTAGACCCTTTTAACTTTACCTTGGAGTTTCACCTACTTTCAAAATACTTTTTCCTTGGCGATAATTTTTGAGCGGTTGGGTCTAGGGCTTTCATACTTCACATATGTAATCCTTGTGTCAAGACCTTCCATTGGATACCAACAACTTTAACCGTTTTATCCCCCGCTTTCGCGAAAACAAGGGGACATTAAATCTCATTCGTCTGTTTGTCTGTCTGTCCGCAAAACATTAATCTTTTGGATGGAAAAAGATAGGACTTTCATATTATTCATGTGTATTACCTGTGACAAGACCTTTCTAAATACACTATGATTTTTTTTATCCTGTGACCGTGAACTTGAAGTTTGACTTATTTAAAAAAAATTTAACATGACTTTGAATTGGCCACAAATTTTTAGGAGAAATGAGGCTTTAAAATTAAACATTTATATTACTTGTGACAAGACCTTTCTAAAAACACTATGAGTTTTGACCTCGTGACCTTGAAATTGTAATTTGATATACTTTTTAAAAACTTTAACCTTGGTCATGACTATTGAATGAGAAGAGATAGGGCTATCATATTGAAGCTGCGTATTGCCTGTGACAAGGCCTTGTTAAATACACTATATTCTAAATTTTATGACCCCATGACCTTGAAGTTTGACCTACTTTTCAAAAACTTTAATCTTGGTCATATATTTTGAATGAGAAGAGATAGGACTTTCACATTACATATGTATATTATTTGTGATAAGACCTTTCTCATCGTCAGAAACCCACTGCTGATTACGCTTCTTTCTTCTCTCCATCACTGGAGAGAGGAACGAAGCGTAATCAGCCGTGGGTTTTCGACGATGGACCTTTCCAAATACCCAGATTGTTTACCCCTTCACCTTTAAGTTTTTTTTATAACTTTTGATTGAGAAGGGATAGGTCTTTCATATTTGACATGAGCATCACCTTTCACAAGATATTTCCAAACATGCTATGATTTCTGACCCCTTGACCTTGATCTTCACGATTTACGTAATTTGCAAAAACATCAACTTCGGTGACGAGTTTTGAATGACATATGATAGGGCGTTCATATTTGACACAATATATAATAAAAAAATTGTACCTCAGTGATTTCACCCACAAAGACATTTAAAGCAGGGGGCTTAAATTCTTTGAATTTGCTTGTGACCTTGGAGTTTACCTACATTTAAAAAGTTTTAACTTTTGAATAGATACGCTTAGGGCTTTCATAAGTATATAATAATTGTGACAAGACCTTTCTTTAGATACCAACAACTTTGACCCTTTGCACTTTACCTTGGAGTTTAACTGACCCTTTGCAATTTATCTTGGAGTTTGACCTACTTTCAAAAAACTTTAACATTAGCTGTTATTTTTCAACCGTTAGGTTTAGGGCTTTCATACTTTACATATGTAATTGTTGTGACAAGAAATTTCTTGATACCAACAAATTTAACCTTTTGATCTTGACCTTAGAGTTCGGATTTTTTTTTTACTTTAACCTTTACCATAACTTTTGAATAGATAAGACTAGGGCTTAGGTATTTCTCATTTGGAATCCTTGTAACAAAACTTTCCTTTAGAAACTAATAACTTTGACATTGACTTAGGTGTTTGACCTTTTTTAAAACTTTAACCATAACTCTTGAATAGGTGTTGCTTTCATCAGTTCATACTTCACAAATATAATTCTTGTGAAGAGACCTTACTAAATACTTTGGGTATCAACATATTGATTTGAATTTGAGAAAGTTTAATCTTCGCTATAATTTGCCATACGGGAACATCAGTGTTTAACAAACTTATCTTGTTTATTTATTTATTCCGATACAGATAAACTCTCTCGCGGGTTCTTGCCACACTAGTACGTCATTACACTACAGCGGAATGGCAGTCGATTTACAACTGAATAAAATAGCAGGAACAGACAAAAGGGACAAAAACCAAGAGGAAGCCTACACTAAGGCCTGCAAAACAGCTAACGGGTGGCACCATGGAGGGACACACGTTCACTGCCAGATAAGTCAGTGTTGTAAATAAAAAAAAAATCACCTCTTTAATTTAAATAATCTTCAATACATATATATATATATATATATATATATGAAGCATTAAAAACCAACAACACTGTATATCCTAAATGTCGGATCTACCAAGTAGATAGAAGGTCACGGATGGAAATTTATATAAAGCACTAAAAATGACCAACGACACGACGAACAATATATATATATACCATTGAAGTTTTAGCAAAAGAACGTTTGGAAACAAGACCCAGCAACTAATTTTTTTAAATCTCTAAAATTATAATCAAAAAAGGTTGAACCTTCTCATATGCATGTCAAACTCCAGTGTGAAGATCAAAATTGTTGGTATCTGAACGAAGGTCTTGTCACAAGATATACACCTGTGAAATATGGAAGCCCTAGGTTTTTTTTCCGAATGGGTCAAACTCTAAGGTCAAGGTCAAAAGGTATTGAAAGATTTTGTCACAATAATACAAGTATGAAAGCGTTTTCTTTAACTATTCAAATGTTATGACCAAGGTCGAATTTAGGTGTAAAGGTGTAAGGTGTAATTTTGTGTAAAGTTGGGTCAAGGTCAAAAGGTCAAATTTGGTGGTATTGTGTAACCGATGTTACAACAATAATCAAAAATATTATTTCTCAATTTAGACTGAGCTACTTGGTCAAAAAGTGATTTATGGGAAAGCTCAGATAACTTCTAAGAACCTTACAAAGAGATATAAAAAAAATAACAAAAATAAACTATGTAGAACTAGAAGGGCTAAAATTAGAATCTCAGTTTTAAATCTCAATTTAGCTCTATCGCAGTCTCAGGTGCGTCTCAATGCTGGATTACGTATAATTATTTATCAACTAAGTGTACTTAATTTATGAAAAGCTAGCTAAATGTAAGATAGGGAAGGTAGGACGTGTTCAGTCACTTCTAATCCCTGTCTCAGCTTATCTTAAGTTTCCCTCGGCACCTTAACTTCCTTACAACTGACCTACTGACTACAATTGTATTATTGCTCTGAAAAGACAGAGCTTTTATACCTAACTATCCTAATTAGCAAACTTATTTCTCATTGGCTAATGTCAAAAGTTATCTTCTCTTTACTAGAGAGTTCCTAATTTGCAGCCAGACAGACGGACGGACAGGACAGAAAACTATATATCCCCACATCTTCGATTTAAAGGGCATAAAAAGAAAATAACTGCTGTCGTCAATTTTAAATTCTTCTCTAGTTTGGTATTTATCGTCTATTAAGGCATTATTTTAGTTTTCTCTTTTTACAAAATCGCTATGAACTACTACAGTTTAACTTATATATAAGAATATCAAGTGAATCAAAAAGCAAAAGGATATTTATTATGTTTTCTCAGTGAATTTAAAGCAAACATCGAAGACGGTGAAAGGCGATTCAAAATGCACAGACCAAGAAGGGCAATGCAAGGAAACTTCAGTCGGCTGCGATAATGGACGATTTCAGAAAAATCTGTGTGCTGGAAGATCAACTCGTCAATGTTGTCTTCCAAATCCGGTAAGAGATTTATCAGTTTTATAGCAAGCACAGCAATGAGAAAAATATAATTTTATTTTGTGGCCTCTGAGAAATGTCAAACTTTCTACAATAAGATAACCTTCAAAACCAGTATAAAATGTTTTTGGACAGTGAGAAAAATATTTTGTATAAAGGTGTTAATATTGAGCTTACCCTGAGCGGCTTGGCAAAGATAAGGTGCCCATTTCCTTATATAATGATTTATAGACGTAACTCTTTAAAATTACAATTAATCTAAATGTCTTTAGTTGCATTTAAAAGAGCAGATTGGGAGCTTTCCATTGGTGTATTATATTTTATATACAGTACATGAATCTTTGAAAAATAAACAACGGAATAAAGCCTCAGTTTCATAATTTTTGAAGCGTTATGCTGTTGCACTTGATTTTTTACATTTTAACAAATGCTTGATTAACATTATTTTAAATGAAACATTCTAAAAAAGATGTAGTTTATTATAGAGACATCACTCTGATTAAGTTTATTTTTTATAGAAAAGGATAACAATTCTGGAAATTATGAATAAATGTGTACAGATATATTTTTGTTATATAATTAAAAATTTATCAATGTTTGAATAAATTCATAATTTCTAGCAGAAAAAAAGCAAATATAATTCGTTTAAAAAGATTATTTTACTTACATCTTTTTAAAAAAAAAATATTTGGCCATACAAATCTTACTTACAAAAGGGCAACAAACTCTTCAAATAAGTTTTGCTTTACAGATCATATAACAATATTTTTGTATCAGCAAGAGATTTTTTCCTGGCTGCATCACTGCAAAATGTGGTTCAATGGTTTACAGTTTTTACCAACCAGTCTTCCCATCCCATAGTGGGATTTGATTCCAAAACATAAGGATCAACTTAGTTCAAAGACCTTCACTCTAAGTAATTGCACCACCCAACATACTTGTCACTGAATTGTTAATTTAAAATTTAAAAAAAAACATTGATTCTTTTTGGATAAATATTGTAATATTATAGTTTTTTTTACTTCATGCTGAATTAAATTCATTCTTGGTCTTAGACAATGGTTTTTAGACAATATTTTGTTATCATACACCAATTACATATAGTTCTGACTTGTATTATTTTATTCTGAAAATTCATTTTTAATCGTATTGGGTATTTATATGAAATTTTAGTTTATTTTGTCAAATTTCACAGGATTTTTTTATTAATTGATTTAATATCAAACTGATACGGTCTTTTAAACACATGTGAACTCCAAGATGATAACTTTAACAAAAAATAACAGATACAAGTGATTATAATTTCTTTGGTCTCTCCTTAAATGAAAAATACTCTATGTATAGTCCGTAACCTAGAGTCTCAAAATAGTCAATCAAAAATACCTGACATAGTTTTTCTTTGAGTATTACCAAGTAAGTTTGAAATTCTCATTCCCATATACAGTTTCTTTAGAAAAATTGAAAGTACTTCTTTTTTTTTCAAGTCTCCAAATATCAAGAGTAGAAAAACTCTCAAAGATTAACAGATTAACCCATGTCTTTTATATACTGTAACATTTTCGATGGAAATGACTTACGTAGAACGTAATTTTTTTGGCTCGGATAAAATTTTGATCTGATTTACATGTATACATTTGTGTTCAGTTGAATATGATACAGATAAATGTTATGCCTGAATATGTATAGTCTGTAGCCCACTTGGGTCTCTGTTATAGTAAGAGTGGAATCTTTTAAACCTCTTCACAGAAATGAACAAACATTTCAGACAATCTGCCAAAGGAATGTAGTGTTACATAGAACATACTTGTAATACTATTCATTTGACTTTTTTGGGGGGTTAAACTGCAACTAATATGGGCACCTGATCTAGGCCAAGCCGAGATTTAATTTTCAATATATGGTATACGTGGCATTTACACCCAGGAAAATTTTTCAAACACAACACAGTATCAGTGAATAGAAATCACTGTTGTTTACTTCCATAGAGATAATATATGTAAATAATATGATCAATTTATTTATCTTGACCTTTTAAAATGTTTCGAATATTTCAATCGATTACAAATTGAGTAATATACTGTAAATTATTTTTTTACAATTCAGAAGGGCATATCACTCTAACTGCAGAGATACCATAGAATCAGAACTCTTTAGTGTACAGTGTGTAGAGAGGGTTCTTAAATTAATGTCATAACAGATCAGTTTTATATGTTTAAATAAACAAAGAGGGTACAATATAAGCATGTCTTATATGGTGGAAATAATGGGGAGATTTGCTCCATTTTTTTAATTCGCTAAGTACCATTTTTGGTTACCTTCTTCTCACAGATGACTTTTTATTATAGTAATGACATCATGGCTATGGCCCAGTACCTTATCAACCATGAAGGATGGTAGGAAGTAACCAAAGGATAATGAAAAATCATAACTATTGTCGATCTTCTGATTTGATTTTGAAATTGAATTTATGACTTTTATAAGCATTCCGTCCAGTGTTTTTGTAAATTGTTTTGTCAAATACCCGTCTTCAAATCTTATTCTGTCAATAAAACTAAGATTTATTCATTGGTTGTTTATTTTTTAATATCGTCGGATATTTGAAAGGCTAAATGAAGGCATCAGTTCTGTAAAGGAGAACGGCCCCAAACGGCCGTAGGCCCGAGATTTGTTCTTTCTCTCACAGAATGGACAGTTTGAGGCCTTTCTCCTAATTAAAACATGATTCTCTTTGTTCTGAGAATTTTTTTTAAAAATGTGCAAAACAGATGGCACACATACAATAAATTCATTGTTTACAGAATGGGCGGTTACAGGTAAGCTTGGGGTGCATAGCAATTTGTTCAATAGCAATTGTGTTTTCAGATGCGAGTGACAAAAGGTATTTGTCTAAAGAACAGACAGTTACAGGTGGATTTCGGGGGATGCCAGGTATTTATATAAGAATGCAACTTTTCAAAATCAGTTTATATTTTGCGTTGTAAAGGTAAACATGTCTCCCTCCGATGGAGAGAATATATGACAGAATGGAAATCGAATTGAAACCAAAAGATGCACAAAAAAGGGATATTTTGACCAAAGAATAGTAAGGGTAAAAGAAAATTATCCAAACTTCGATCCCTCAAAACTTCTTCAACGACCAATACAGATATTTCGAATTCGAACCGGACTTTTTTGAATTTGAAATTCAGTTTTTGGGGATATATTAATTGCATCAGTGTAATGGTGAAATGCAAATTGTGTTCCGAGTGTTTGATAGCCATGAGCCTAAAGGCCGGTATACACGATAAGATTTGTAGTATAATACAAGTATTATAATATTTTGTATTATAATTAGGGAATAACTATCTTAAAAGTTGGTATTTGCGACCGTTAATTCTGATTTAACGGTCGCAAACTGAGTTTTACCGGCGACGCGTAAGCGGAGCCGGTAAAACGGATGTTTGCGACCGTTAAATCAGCATTAACGGTCGCAAATACCAAATTAGAAGATTAGTTATTCCCATTCTAATGCAATCTATGCATTTTGTTTGTTGTTTACGTCTTATTTTGATGAAAAACGTGCTGCTGTACAGATTGTTTTTAACTTTTCAACCCAATAAAAGTTTTTTTTTGGTTGTCAGAGAGTTAACTCAAATTGTTTCCAACCAACCATGACGGCGACGTTGGTGCGTAACAACGTCACAACAAGATAGGGATTTTCATCATGCCACCACGGTTATTGTCAAGGCATTATCACTGAAACTGATATTTATAAAGCAGACAATCATACTCATTTTTTTCATCCTAAATTGACAGAAACTCTCTGCTCTAATTTGGGCGCGAGCTTGGCCATTATACGTCGATTTTAGTCTCAAACGCGCACGTACGCGTCGTTTGCGTGATTTTTTTTTTTAGCATGTTTACAGTGGAAAAATTTAGCTAGTGTTTGCCGAGACTTTTTTATAAACATCCACGTGTATCAAACCTGCTGGGTTCTGTACATTCTATCCTTAATCAAATATTCGTATTCGAATGGGAGGGGGGATTTGTTGGCTTTGGAATAATACAGCTAATCTCACTCATTAAGACTACCGTCGGAGGGGTTGAATAATAATGCTCTGAAAAAGATAACTACTCTGGTGAACTCAATGCACAGGAAAATAAAGTTTGTTACTGATGCGACAGGGAGATTATGAGAATTTTTAGTTTTATTTTTGGGGGGTGTCGACATTTTAATATCATTATCTCAGGAATTACCACTCAAAATCACACAAAATTTTGGTAACTTTTTGATTAAAGATGGATTAAAATGTATGATAACAATGGTGGAAAACATATTTGAAATAATTGTTTTAATCTAACTCAAAAGTTTAATATGCGTTAGGCCTACTTAATCCTTTCAGGGAGACAGGGCACATGTCACATGACTAAAAAGACATATTACGTCATAATCGGTTATGATATACATGTTAAACGTTGTTAAAATCAACAGTTCTTGTGTGATTTTATTCTAAATTCTAAAATCGTTTTTTTTAAACATTTAATTTTAGAAATTATTATTAATAAAATTTTTAAAGATCTTGCCATCATTTAGTTATTGTGAAGTTGCACCAATTCACACATTAGTTTCTCTTTACCCTGCAGTCTGACGTCAGTGACGTCATAGACGTAGTGTTTGAATTCTCAGTGCAGCCAGATCAAACACTTACACCCGTCATGATCAGTTTTATTTCATTATAAACAGGTCACAGTCAATGTATCGTGATAAATTTCTGAAGCAATTTTTTTTATTAATATTTTTTCGTGTATAGTAGCAGAAATTCTCTCTATTTAGATAATTTTGAATGTTTATGTTTTCGTGTGACGTCACAATTGATTTCCCGCAATCGGAAAATACAAACGTGAAGCGTTTTTATCATGCCTACGTCTAATTCAACGATGTCCTGTGCGGTATTGAGCTAAGCTTCACCCTGTGATATTGATGCAGTAAATGATTACGATAAAGGACTAACATTCAATTGTAAATTTAAAAATATTTATTGACAGAATTTTTTGCAAATGAGGTTTTTGTCGTTGAAGCTGCCATGAAAAATGCAGAAATTATCCCACCCAAATACTATATAAAATTAAAACAATTGCTTTCAGATAATTTGAACACTATGAATATTCTGAAATATTTGAGTATATTGTGTTATCTATCATATTTATCGTTTGTGCGTAAAAAATCGCATTATGGACTGCGGTTTGGGCCCGCAAACATGACGTATCTAAACTCCATACAAACTCTAAACAGGGCGATATTTGTAGGGCGATATCTTTTAAATAAGTCAAGAAATCCCATGACAGGACCGTTTTAAAATGTTAAGTACATATTAAATTAGTAATATAAAAAATACGAAAGAAATTCATTGACACCTTTTTTCAGCGAAAGGTCCTGTTTGTAAATGTCATAATTTTTATTTTACTATAATTTTAATGGAGTCTATTTTATTTGCAATATTTTTTGTAAATCACATATGTGTAACAATGTTTGGTAAATAATTCCGGATAGGCAATCTTCTTATATTTGGGTCCGGCTACTATTTGTATATTACGTAATTTCCGCCCAGCATCTTTGTACATCCTAACGTAACGAAAGAACGATAAAGTTAAAACTTAGCGACTTGGTCAGGAGAACAAGGTAATTAGCAATTATGTATTCATATGCTCATAGTAACGTTTAACGTCCCTGATCTTGTTAGTTAATGTTTCTGATTTTACATATTTATAAAGATTACTCTGTATGTAGAGCATTTTTTGTACAAGCATGGCTAGGGTGGTTTTATACATGGCGCCATTTTGACCCACGTGTAGTGAAATTTTGATTGATAATTATCAGTCCCATAGCAGTATGTATTTTATGTATCATATCTATTTAATGATTAAATAGAACTGATTTGTTATGTAAATTATCGGTTGTGAGATTATTTGTTGTGCACATGGTATTTTTGTGTCATGATTTACTTAGAGTTATTGCCCTTTGTACGGTAATGTAAGGCAAGGCGCCAAGTTTGTTTACGTTTTAAGTGAAGTAGCACAGTTGTATTTCCTGATTGTCACTGGTAATATTTTATTGAGATTAAGAAGTGAATTAAATTAAACGTATAGATATTATTCATATTAGCTGATATTATTGAATATTGAACTCTAGTCTACATGTGTATGTATACCAAAGGGTCATCTTAGTGCATGTTTGTGTACTTTATGTAATTTTAGATTTTCTTGTTATGTAATAATTACTGATAAATTTTGTATTTGTTTTTACAGTTCTTACGTTGATGTTACCATCAATAAAGACATCACCAGTATTATTAGACTTATCCCTTTTTGACCAAGCCACTAATAGTAAGAACTTGACTTCAGTCTCATCAAGATGTCAAAGGTTGATGACAAAACGACCCCGGATGGTACAACGCCTGATGTTACGGATACAGCTAATGGTACAACATCCAGCGAAAACTATGATACAACGATGAATAACGAAAACAACGAACCAGTGAATAATGAGACACAACAAACGACAAACAAAGACACTTTACTTGTGGGACAGAGGAAGTCTGAACGGGTACATAAACCCACCGACCGAATGTTAGATTACATGGACCAGGAGTCTAAGAGACGTGAAAAGAGGATTCAATTGTGCTTCGATCGATGGAAGTTCAAGGTCAGGGTGTGTAGACAAAATGTGAAAATAGAGTCCAGTGAAGAAGATCTTGGAAACATGTTAGACGAAATATTAAAGCTGGAAAGGGAGGTCATAGAGGCTTTTGAACATTTGCGTAATTCATGTAATGCACCACACCAAAGTGTAGTTCGGAAAGTGGACACTTGTGTTGCTATTTCTAAAGACATGACTCATCTCATCAATGAAAAAATCTCAGGATTTGAAGACACCATAGACAGTCGTAAAGGTTTAAAGCATAATGAGTATGCTAGGTCTGTGTTTAGTGACTTAAGTTGGTCTAGTGTCTCGGAGAGTGATTCGATAAAATCACAACTGTCCTCAAAGTTCGTGGATGCCCTCGCAGATGTAGCAACCAAAAGGGTAGAACTGGAGTCGATAAAGAAAGAAGAGGAACAGCAAACAAAGTTTGAAGCACTGCAAGAGCAACAACGAAAACTACTAGAAACTCAGCAGCGGGAAGTGAGAAAATTGCAAGCAGAGAAATCAGTTGCAATGGCAGAAGCAAGACTCAAGGCCTACTCGGATTTGATGCAGGGGTATGTGAACATTGCTGCAGCCACAAGCAGACGTCAAACTGAACATGACACTTCCTTTAGAAGCCGTCCAACTGACCCCCCGGCTGTTCCGACTATTGTCAGCCACCCTACGTTTACACCAGTCGTCACGTCTACTACTCATCCTACCGTTACACACACTGGGAGGTCTACTTATACTCCGTTCAACCCACCTACTAACAACGCTACAGTCAACTCGAACAGCACCACAAACGATGATTCTACAACAAGTATCTTAGCAAAGGTGTTTGCGGACTCAGTGAACCTTAATAGACTACCTATACCTGAGCCGTCAGTGTTCACAGGAGATCCACTTCGATTCGTAGAATGGAAGACAGCCTTTCATGCATTGATAGAACGTAAAGGCATTCCTGAGCAAGAGAGACTATTCTATTTGAAGAGATACGTGGCGGGTGAAGCACTACAGACTATAGATGGATTCTTCTACAGTGGAAGCAGCTCTGCATATGAAAATGCCAGACAAGTCCTGCAGGACAGATACGGACACCCATTTGTTATGCAGAAGGCATTTAGGAAGAGACTAGAGAATTGGCCCAAAATCACAGAAGGGAATTCAAAGGCTCTCAGAGATTTTGAAGACTTCCTACTAGCCTGTCGAGATGCAACGCCTCAGGTTCCAAGCCTTAAAATTCTGGACGACTGCTCTGAAAATCAGAAACTATTAAGCAAACTTCCTAATTGGGCTGCACTGCGTTGGAATCGTCAAGTTCAAGAAACTATTGACTCTACTGGTGAATATCCATTATTCTCCAAGTTTGTGGACTTCGTCGTAAAGGAGGCTCGCATTGCTTGTAATCCAGTCTCGTCAATCTATGCGCTCAAGGACACTGACACTAAACCTGCCAGAGAGCACAAAAACTCGAGTCGCAAAGCAAACATCCTCGCAACGAATTCAACTCATCAGCACAATGCAACGGGAACTGACATGAGACCCAACTTATGTGATTATTGTGAGAAAGAAGGACATCCCTTGTTCAAGTGTGAGAAATTTATTAACTTGTCTATTGAGGATAAACGAGTGGTAGTGCGTAAGAAAAACCTGTGCTTTGGATGTCTACGCAAGGGCCACAGAAACAAGGACTGCAAGAAGAAGCATACGTGTGGTATCTGCAAGGGAAAACACCCAACCTGCATGCATGAAGATGAATCACCAACAAGAAAGCAACAATTAGAGGTCAAGGAAGCCAGTTCCTTTCGTGTGAGCAGAGGATATGGTCACAGCACCTCCATGATCGTTCCGGTGTGGCTTTCTGTTCAGGAGAACCCCTCGCACGAGATATTGACATATGCTCTCTTAGACACACAAAGTGACACTACCTTTGTGCTAGACGAAACGGCTGCTGCCTTGCATGTGAATAGACAACCAACACGTCTCAGCTTGTCTACCATGACCTCACAGCACACTATCATTAACAGTTTCCGTATACAGAACCTGAGAGTGAGAGGGTTCAAGTCTACGGAATTTGTGACAATAGACAATGCATATACGAGAGACTTCATTCCCGCGGATCGCTCACATATACCTGAAAGGAAAACCGTAATGTGCTGGCCACACCTGAAGGAGCTTAGCAACGAACTACCACCTCTTCAGTCATGTGAAGTTGGACTATTGATAGGATACAATTGTCCTCAAGCTCTTGTACCAAGAAGAACTCTAACAGGAAACGAGAACCAGCCATATGGCATCCAGACACTTCTTGGTTGGAGCGTGGTTGGATACACAGACCGCACAGACTCGGACGTTGCTGTTGTATGTCACAGAACTTCAGTGAAGGAGCTACACGGCTGTACACCCAGGGATGTCATAAAAACTTTGGAGAAAGACTTTGCTCATGACAAGAATGAAGATATAAAGATATCTCAAGATGACATCGCCTTCCTTAACTTTATGAAAGAAAACATACAGCAGCATGAGGATAAGCATTTGGAAATGCCTCTACCATTCAAGGAGCGACCCTCCCTGCCTAACAACAAGTCACTTGCATTGATTCGCTTAGATCATCTGAAACGAAAACTTAAAAGAGACCAGACATATCAAGAACATTACAAGACTTTCATGAGAGAAGTATTGGAAAGAGGCGACGCCGAACCAGTATCGTCAGATGGTGTCAGTGGAAATACATGGTATATCCCACATCATGGTGTTTATCACCCGAAAAAGCCTGGAAAGCTTAGAGTAGTTTTTGACTGTTCAGCAAGATTCAAAGAGGCTTCATTAAATGAATATCTACTGACTGGTCCGGATTTAACAAATGCTTTGACTGGGGTTCTATGCAGATTCAGACAACACCCTGTGGCTGTCATGTGTGATGTGGAGAAGATGTTCCACCAGTTTGTTGTACATGAAGCAGACCGAGACTTGTTACGATTCCTATGGTGGGAGGATGGAAACTTGGATGCAGAACCCAAGGAATATCGTATGAGAGTACACCTGTTTGGAGCGGCTTCCTCCCCAGGATGTGCTAATTATGGACTCAAGTTCTTAGCCAAAAGCCAAGAAGAGCAACTTCAAGCTGCATCATTCTTTGTGCAGAATAATTTCTATGTGGATGACGGACTCACCAGTGTTGAGACGGAAGAAGAAGCTATCAAG
The DNA here is from genome assembly GCF_032062105.1 of Saccostrea cuccullata. Taxonomy (NCBI): domain Eukaryota; kingdom Metazoa; phylum Mollusca; class Bivalvia; order Ostreida; family Ostreidae; genus Saccostrea; species Saccostrea cuccullata. The sequence goes on along the minus strand of NW_026920841.1, from coordinate 72,324 downwards.
TTGATACAAGATGCACAGATTCTGTGTGCCAATGGTGGATTGCGTCTACACAAATTTATTTCCAACAACAAGAACGTAATAAATTCTGTTGCTGAATCAGAGAGAGCGGCAGATGTTAGAGACTTAGACCTTCAACATGAACAATTACCTATGGAACAAGCACTTGGTATAAAGTGGAACATTGAAGAGGATGCATTTTGCTTCAAAGCTGTCGACCAGAATGCATCTCCTACTAGGCGCAGTATGCTATCCATTGTAGCATCAATATTCGACCCATTGGGATTTCTCTCCCCTTTCACACTGACTGGGAAACGAATACTGCAGGAGATGTGTCAAGGTAACATAGGATGGAATGACCCTCTACCCGCAGACAGACTACTTGAATGGGAAGCTTAGATCTCATCAAAGTCCCAAGATGCCTCATACCAAGTGATTTTGGCAAACCGATAACCTTTGAGCTGCATCATTTCTCGGACGCAAGCACAAATGGCTATGGACAGTGTTCTTACCTTAGAGTTGTAAAGGGAACGAAGGTACATTGTGCTTTAGTTATCGCAAAGGCAAGAGTAGCACCTCTAAAGGTTGTAACGATACCTCGCTTGGAATTGACAGCTGCAGTATTGTCAGTGAAGGTCAGTTTATTTCTGAAGAGGGAGCTGAATCTACCTATCAACAGAGAGTACTTTTGGACAGACTCTAAAGTGGTGCTTGGCTACATCAACAACGAGGCTCGCAGGTTCCACGTATTTGTTGCAAACCGTGTACAGATGATAAGAGATGCAACAAAACCTCATCAGTGGCTATACATTGAATCTGCCAGCAACCCAGCCGATCACGCCTCGCGTGGACTGCGTGCATCTGAAGTTAATGATTCTTCATGGTTGACCGGCCCTCCATTACTATGGCAGTCCATCATTGAAAGCAAAGGTGTTGAAACAGAGTTGCAACTTGGAGACCCTGAAGTAAGATCTGCAAGAACTCTATGCACCAAAACAAAGGCTCATTCTAGTATCCTTGACATTCTGTCTCGATTCTCATCTTGGACCAAAATGATATCCTTCATCGCCAGAATGCAGAGACTCGCCAATGGTGTCAAGGGAACCTATCCACCAAATCCAATTGAAAGACTTCAAGCAGAACAAACTATCATCAAACACGTTCAACATGAAACCTTTCAAGATGCTATCAGCGCTCTCGAGAAATCTGAAGGGCTACCAAAGTCTAACTCCCTGAAACCCCTAGAGCCTATTCTACAAGATGGGATACTTCGAGTGGGAGGCCGACTGGGGAAGGCAACCCTGTCTGATGCTTACAAGAACCCAATAATCTTACCCAGAAATGGTCATATCACGCACTTGATTCTTTCACAGGCTCACAAGGAAACCTTTCATCAAGGAAGAGGAATTACCCTGAACAAGCTCCGGTCTCTTGGTTATTGGATTGTAGGAGGAAGTAAGACAGTAGCCAGCTACATACGTCAGTGCGTTATATGCAGGAAGTTGAGACGACCGACAGAGACACAGAGCATGGCAGACTTGCCCAAGGAGCGTATGGAACCATCTCCGCCTTTCACATACTGCGGTATGGACTGTTTCGGCCCATTTATTGTGAAACAGGGACGGAAGGAAATAAAACGATATGGGTTACTATTTACCTGTATGTGCTCTCGTGCTATCCACATTGAGATGTTAGATGACATGTCTACGGATGCGTTCATTAATGGTTTGCGCTGCTTCATCGCAATTAGAGGAGCCGTGCGACAGTTGCGCTCGGACCAAGGAACCAACTTCATTGGAGCTAAGAATGAGTTACAGAAAGCACTTAACAAGGAAAGAATATGTTCATTCTTGGCAGAGAAACACTGTGAATTCGTGTTTAACGCGCCCAGTGCTAGTCATACAGGAGGTGTGTGGGAACGTCAAATAAGAACCGTCCGTAACATACTCAACGCCATACTATTACTTTGTCCTGGAAGGCTAGATGATTCCTCGCTGAGAACCGTATTCTACGAAGCAATGTCTATTGTAAACGGTCGCCCACTAACGGTTAGTGAGATAGACAACCCAGACTCACTGGAGCCGCTTACTCCGAACCACATCTTAACTGGGAAGACCACTTCTCCCCTTCCCCCTCCTGGAGAGTTCGTGAAGGAAGACGTGTATGTCCGTAAACGTTGGAGACGTGTACAGTACCTTATGGAACAATTTTGGTCCCGTTGGAGACATGAGTACTTGGCTCAGATCACCTTACGACAGAAGTGGCATGGAGTTCGTCGGAACATCAAGGAAGGTGACATTGTTCTGGTGAAGGACGTTGACCTGCCACGCAACCAATGCCTCTCGGTAGAGTTGTCGAAGCCAACCCAGATGAAGATGGTCTTGTACGGAGAGTCAAGGTGAAAATGCAGTCTGGAGTCCTGGAGAGAACAGTTCACAAGCTTGTGCTACTCATTGCAAATTAATGTAACTGCTATGTTATAGTTGTATGTTGTATTCTAGACGATATGTAGATTGCAAGCTTAACACCTTTATTGATACTTTAAATGTCTAAAATCATGCTGATTTTGGTGGGAGTGTAAATGTCATAATTTTTATTTTACTATAATTTTAATGGAGTCTATTTTATTTGCAATATTTTTTGTAAATCACATATGTGTAACAATGTTTGGTAAATAATTCCGGATAGGCAATCTTCTTATATTTGGGTCCGGCTACTACTTGTATATTACGTAATTTCCGCCCAGCATCTTTGTACATCCTAACGTGAACGAAAGAACGATAAAGTTAAAACTTAGCGACTTGGTCAGGAGAACAAGGTAATTAACAATTATATATGCTTACATGTATATTCATATGCTCATAGTAACGTTTAACTTCCTGATCTTGTTAGTTAATGTTTCTGATTTATATATTTATAACGATTACTCTGTATGTAGAGCTTTTTTTGTACAAGCATGGCTAGGGTGGTTTTATACATGGCGCCATTTTGACCCATGTGTAGTGAAATTTTGATTGATAATTATTAGTCCCATAGCAGTATGTATTTTATGTATCATATCTATTTAATGATTAAATAGAACTGATTTGTTATGTAAATTATCGGTTGTGAGATTATTTGTTGTGCACATGGAATTTTTGTGTCATGATTTACTTAGAGTTATTGCCCTTTGTACGGTGATGTAAGGCAAGGCGCCAAGTTTGTTTACGTTTTAAGTGAAGTAGCACAGTTGTATTTCCTGATTGTCACTGGTAATATTTTATTGAGATTAAGAAGTGAATTAAATTAAACGTATAGATATTATTCATATTAGCTGATATTATTGAATATTGAACTCTAGTCTACATGTGTATGTATACCAAAGGGTCATCTTAGTGCATGTTTGTGTACTTTATGTAATTTTAGATTTTCTTGTTATGTAATAATTACTGATAAATTTTGTATTTGTTTTTACAGTTCTTACGTTGATATTACCATCAATAAAGACATCACCAGTATTATTAGACTTATCCCTTTTTGACCAAGCCACTAATACTGTTCCTCCTTAAAAACAATCTGTACAGCAGCATGTTTTTGCCTTTTAATTCACTTATGCAATATTGAATTCAATTACTAGGCCCACAGTAGCTTCCATCAGCCATACCACGATTGCGAGAAATTTATACTGACTGTAAATATGCAAAAACGATGTCTATAACTCTAATGCAGCCTATGGCACTACAAAATTTTATCACAAAATTATCATCAACAACATTCACGTGTTTTTGACTTTTTATCATTTCCCCTACGTGACGCCATACATTTCATGGTTGAGTAGTTTTGACTAGCGATTTTAGTGCAAAGTAACCAAAATACACATCTGACCAATTTTCATATTTTTCGGCCACATAGTCAAAAACTTTTCCCATAGTATGTTCTAATGCGTTTCTTTTTCCTTTCAGTATAGAACGCCTGGTTGCCACCCCCCCCCCCCACACTTTTAGTGATGTACCGTAAATGTAGTATTAGAATTGGTACTGAGAAAAAGTTTGTTTACATTAAGACCGCTGAACATTAACTGGCAAAATTGGAAATATACAGCTTACGTCATTTCTATCTGTTACAATCAAAACATTCAGTGATAGACAATGAAATGGGCGGGTACAAATCGACGCGGACGTGGGGAAAACACCGGATTGAAATTGCAGATCGAAATTCTTTTTTACGTGTATTACGTCAGAGAAACACCGCGGTCATGATTTACAAGACGTCCTGGAAACGTTTCTGGAAAGAGAAAAATCATTTTAAAGAGAAAGCTCTTTCGTTTGAAAGGTTTTATACCAATTATAACATTAGGAACGTGCAAACTAGAGACTATATTTTTATGTATATTGTTGAAGTATTAAAGCTTTGTAGATGCTATGATGTGCTTTCCAGAGATATGCAATACCCAATTTTAGTCAAAGTAATATATTTTTTGCGCAAGAATTGAAGTAACAATTTATCATTGAGTCAAATGCTGACTGACATTTTTCATACTTATTGTTAGTCCATGTATATTATAAGACGTATTTTCCCGTTATTTCTCGATCATGAGAAGGAGCACACGGCGGGTGTGGCCGGTCAGCAGGGGATGCTCACTCCTCCATGGCACCTGATCCCACTTCTGGTGTTTTGAAGTCAGTGTTTGCTCTGCTTCTATTTTGCATCGTTTTATAGACTTTTGATCTTGAATACTGTTGTTTATATTCTTGCGTTTCATCTAATGAATTTAGTTGTTAACAATAAATCTGTAGTATTAATAAAAGATTAAACGTTCTGAAAAAGGGACATATCATCGTTTTTGAAAGGGGAGAGGGGCACCCAAAAAAAAATTCAACTTACATACAAAAAAAAACTTGACAAGCAAACAAAAAAGCGCTCAGCGGATTCCACACTATGCTTTCATACACTACTGCATTCAATTCCCCTTGACTTTAATTCACGAAAAAAGTGGGTAGGAGGTATCCGATCCATAATGTTCTCGAGGTTCTTTTGGGCTGACGCCCAATATCTGGCCCAACAGAATCTCAATAGAGATTAGATTCACAATAGCCTCAGATTCAATGTATCTGAATGCAAAAGAGATATATTATTGTATTTTCTAAATACTCCTTATTTATAGACTTTATCTTCATATGTTTTAGTTTTAATATATAATAACAGCGGAACGTGTCCTAATTTTTTACCTTGTCCCATCCTTAAAGAATTATCCCCCTTCACTTTTAATTTTAAGAATTCATTTAAAAAAAAATCTCCGGTGAAAAATTATTTTTAATCGTTTTTCTGTTCTTCATAATTATTTACAGCTTTTCACCATAGCATATTTTTAGTATTTGATTTTTTATTTTTAAAAAAAAATTGCTTGTTCCCGTAGACCTCAATGCATTCTTAATTAATTAAGTACTGCTCGGTTAATCATATATTTTATATATCATATTTTTTTTTTTATTTTGGGTAAATTCTTTTCTACTCCAAACTGCTTTGAATTAGTTTCAGAGAATTTAATACAGGGTGGATATTTATGGGTAGAAAATCATGTTCTTTTATGGATCGGATAACTTAACTGGCGTATTGAAATATGATGACACGAATTCATCATAATTATATATATACATGTAGAACTGCGGCTATCTGTGGCCCTTTTTTCACAAAAAGCTCTTACGACTAAGACTAATATTTCCACACTCTTTAATTTTTAGGATATTTTTTCCAAATAATTTTAAAAATTCAATTCAATTACAAAAATACTGTGTATTAATATAATGAATTAATGTAATTTAGACAAGATTTTCGTAGCCTAGATATTTGTTGTAGCAAGGGGGAATTTAATGATATAAGTCGTAAGATTCTTTGTAAAAAGGGACCAGAATAATATAATTTGGTTAGACAACCTGTGTCAGTAAAATTCATTCATATTAGCTGGCGTTTTAGTATTGATTATAAATGACAAGTTTGTACTTGAAGAGTGTGGTATTTAAACCAAACAGAGTTCGGTAAACGTTTTAGACAATCGCCATTTTTCCACAGAAGGTAGGTAGAATTCTAGGTTTCATAGTGATCTTTACCAATAACTCCTAAAACCACATCAATCTTTAAGATTTGTCTCCATGAAATTAGTTAATAAAATATCAAATAAATACTCTAGAAATTCCATGTAGATGAACACATTTACTCATTGGAAATTAAAAAAAATGATTTATCAAACAAAATGTGTACCGTTTAAGAGTCAATAATCGGAGAAAATGTGTGTTACACATATAAACGTAATATTTTCAGGCAACGAGCGTTAGTCATGGCCAAATATCTAGAATATAATGTAATATCTTTTATATAAAAACGAATCACTATTGAACTTATTAAAACATGTACACACAATCAATGGAAACAGAAAACAGTCAGTTCATATAGGGAAATAATAATAACCTGGTGACGGTACGTCTTGAGCCTGGATGTTTAACATGTTAAGGTATCTTTATACAGTGGGTGACGGCGATAGAGATGAGTGACTCCAGTGACGATGAGGAATGGCAGCTCAGTGTGGCGTCAGAAGACGTGGAGTGTGACGTATGTGAGTTTGAGGACGTGGCCATGCAGTGTGAGACCTGCCTCGTCAACCTATGTAGGGGATGTGTTCAGAAACACCTCGAGTCAAAAGAAGACGAGAAACACAGCATCTCCAGATTTCCCGGCTTCATCCACCAATACCCAGCATGCTCCTCTCATGATAACAAACGATGTGAACTGTATTGTAAAGATTGTGACGATCCCATTTGCATTACGTGTATTACGTCAGAGAAACACCGTGGACATGATTTACAAGACGTCTTGAAAACGTTTCGAGACAGACGAAGGTCATTTTGAAGTGATAGATTTTTACTTGGAAATGGCATACCAATGACAGCTTTAGTAAATTGCATATATATCTAGACGTTTTGCAACCAGTGTATCGAAGACTAATATATTTTTTTTACCTTTTGTGTACATGTATTGTTGAGCTTAAAAGCTTTGTAGACGTGCTTTCCATAAATGAGCTGCAAGTACTTAAGCAAATAATTAAATTGTAACCATTGTGACTCAGTTTTTTGTGCAAGAATTGAGGAACATAATAAATGTGGTTCTAAACCGTAAATCTGTATTGATAAAATGTAGGGATGAACATTCTGAAAATGTTACTTTACTGGTGTTTGAAATGTTACTCTTTATAAGCTACGGAACTGTCAAAGTGGCTTCGGTGCAAATATACTCTTGAAATGTGCATGGTTATAATAGTAACGAGTTTGTAATAGTTAATAGAAATAAGTATCAGAAATATAAACAACAAGTGTCATGGGTAAAGCAGAGAAGATATGACACCACCACACGACCTCTGCCACAAAGCAAATATAATTCACCTTCCAACTGCGACTGTAAAATTGATGAAATGCTTACTGAAGACATAAGGTAGAAACATAAAAAAAATCAATATATGCTTCAGCGAGAATCGTAAAGAATTTTATCGACAATGCAAAGTTTTTATATAATCAATATCAACTTTTCAAGATATCTAAAACAAAATAAATTTTCAGACTAATATAATCATATCAATGAAGGCATACAGTGAATTTAAGCTTATTGTTTTTACGGGCTATCGGCGGGATGAAACTATCTATCCTTTATTTTTAAAAAAGCATCTAGAATGAGGGTGTTTTCACTTTTTTCAGAATGAATCACCTTGATTTAAATAGAACATGTCCAATTTACAAAGTTTTATGATAATTTCAATACACATGTATACAAGTTTCTTCAATGAAAATCATGGACCTATTTTCAATGAATATTCATGGAAAATGAAAAGAGTCCCGGGTAGGTGTTGGCTTGAACAACTCCATCATATGTTTAAAAAAGAAAAAAATAAATCAATTTAATATTTTTTAAAAAAATTGCTTCAGTTTTCTTTTTCTATGAATTACTACTGCAATTTAGTACAAGTATATGTGGACATAATCTCTAATTGTATTGTGCTGCTGTATAAAGTTGTCACCCCAAAAAGACCTTTTACTTTATTTTGTGCAATAGACTTCTTGGAATAACATAAAAGTCTGCCGCGAAGGTTGTTAAACTGCTCTGACCAGATATACATTCTATTGAAATAAACATTTAAAACTGAATTCGTTCCTTAAACCGGAACGGAAATTTAAAATCAATATGTTTGTAAATCAGCTCAATAAAATTGATCTTTAAAAAGACCATTATGATTGGCAGGTAGACAAATAGTATACAAGGGATTAAAAGGAGAAGTAGTACAAGGAAGTTTAAAAAAAAATCTACCCCATCCATTTAGTTGAAAGTCAATGGAAGGTAGAAATATGTGTTCAAATCTTCTTTCGATTTTCTATCTAATACTCGTTTTTAATCAGGTATTCTCGGATTGTGATAAAAATAAAGGTCCCTCAGGAAATACAGGATGTGTTTATTCTCCTAAATACTCCAAATTCCAGGCAGCTGTTTGTATGCCTAAGGAGAAGATCGAGCACTCCACGGGTAGACATTTGACATGCTGGGGGTCTAGAACAAAATATTGCTGGTATCAATGTTCGGCAACAGCAAGCCATGGCGGTCTGTCTGCTTGTCAGTGTGATCCCAATTCTCCAAGTGTGGACAACACTGATACGCTTGATATCAGCTGTTATTTTCCATCTGGAGACTGCTCTTGGTTTTCTGAATGTTTGGCAAAGAGGAAGTCTTGTCCAGCAGTAACGGAGACCGGTAATACATGCCAAAAACTGGAGAACAGTAGCAAGAATATCTCGGAAAACGGCAAGGCGTGGTTGAAAGGTGTCATAAAATGCATGCAAAATGATTTAGTTCATTTACTCTATCCACAGGTTAAAGCTGATTGTGAAAAAGTGAAATCCACTGTAGATTCCTCAACAAAATACTGCTACACAGACCCTTTGGTGGACAATCTTTTCTGCGAGTTATCTTGGGATGACATCTTCCAAATTGACGGTTTCGTTGGAGGTGTCTTCTCCAAACTTAAGAGATGCTTGATGACAACGTACGCCCCTAGCTGGGCAAAGCAGCTCTTGTTTTATGTGGAAAACTATAATACAAATGAATGGGATACGCTGGCTGAGGAGCTTGCTAAGACACTATCCCAATCATTTCAGTGGTCAGATTCCGGTGTAAAATATAAAACAGTAGGCCCAGCAATACTTCCATCAAACGGAGACTCGGTTCCAGTACGGATCTATGTCTACTCTGAATCAAAAAACGAAAAGCTGATTTCAGAAAAGATAGACGATCTAAAGGAGAAAATTGCTCATGGAGACGTAACCACGCTGACATTCAAGGAAGGAAAGACCGTAAAAGTTACCCATGTCATTGGCTGCAATGATCCACAGTGTCTCTCATACTCATTTTCTATGCAAACAGGTATCATAGTGCCTATAATAAAGAATCAAACAAAGCTTTCCATATTCGGAATAAAACTTTTCCCTTTTGCCTCGCCTAAATAGTATACCGGTACATGTACTGTGCAACAATATCTTGAAGATGCCTCAAAATTTAAACACTTTCCTCTAAATATATATATTTCACTAAAATAGGGACTTTAATACAGTACTGTACAAGATGAGCTATTTATATATTGTAAAGTACAAAAAGATATATACTTATAAACAATTTATTCTTTAATTAATTGAGAATTGCGTGGTGTATAGTTTATGTCAGTCCATTACTGTGTATATTTATTTTTCATACCTTTGATCCAGAATGCAGTGGAATTGCCAAGACTTTGTCCTGCCAAATCCTTGAAGCTCATACATCAAAAAAACTGATACTACTTAACACACACGCAAGAGAAAACCCACCGGATGATGGCGCTACAGCTCTGAAGAATATACAGGACGCTTGTCAAGGGAGACCAGCCAGAAGATCATCGTAAAAATTCTTACTCCTTATACAAAACTAGTAGAACATATTTTTTTTTTAATCAATTAGTCAAACGATCCTGTGAACTAGTACATGTATATTTTATCTATCTATCTATAACTATTTATCTATCTATTTATTTTATTTTATTTACTTTATTTTATTTTATTACATATTTTTAGTTATCCCTGTGAAATCAGTGGTAAGACTCACGCGGCCCCTGGAGGGACTGTTTGTCTTGACGAATTGATTCTACAGTACGTCATAGATCTCCAGAAGACTGCTTACAAACCCCAGGTTCGAAAGGATTTGAATATAGATAATTCAATTCTCTGTAGGATAAACATATGTATGTGTATATCAGTAGATGATAATTTTTATTTTCAATTGTTTTTCCATGATTTGTTTTTACTATTATTTTTATCTATTTATTTTATTTATTTATTTATTTTATCTGGATACAGATAAACTCTCTAGCGGGTTCTTGCCACACTAGTACGTCATTACACTACAGCGGGATGGCAGTCGATTTACAACTGAACAAAATAGCAGGATCAAACTCAAGGGATAAAAACCAAGAGGAAGCCTACACAAAGGCCTGTACTACAGCTAAGGGGTGGAGCCATGGTGGGACCCATGTTCACTGCCAGATAAGTTAGTATTGTGAAGGACAAAAAATTAATTTCACCTCTTTAGTTTCTTTAATCAACACTTTATATACTCTGTAAGTCACTCATGAGTCATTTAACATTGAATTCTTATTTGTCGTCATCAAAATTAAAGGAAGTTTCAATCATTGGAAACAAGAGCCACAAAGTACCGGGTATTTTTTTTTTAATTCTCTTAAATTATAAGTAAAAGGTTAGTTCCGCATAAAGAACAAAGTGTTTGTGAAACACTGATGTTCCCATATGACAGCTTTTGGCGAGGGTTGAACTATCTCATTTTCAATTCAAACTCAAAGATCAAGGTAAAAATTGTTGGCATACAAAGGAAGGTCTTATCATAAGAAATAAACCTGTGATATATGAAAGCCCTAGTTCTTATTGTTCAGAAGTTGTATCCAACGTTAACGTTTTTTAAAAGTGGGTCAAATTCTAAGGTCAAGGTCAAAAGGTAAAAAAATAGTTATACCCATTGAAAGGTATTATTACAATAGATACACATGTGAAGTATGGAAGCTCTAGTACCAACTGTGCAAAAGCCGAGGTCAAACTTTGGTAATTTTGTGTTAAAGTGGGTCAGACTCCAAGGTCAAGAGGTCAAATTTGTTTGTATTCAAAGAAAAGTCCTGACACAAGGAATACACATGTAAAATATGAAAGCCATAGCCCCAACCACTCAATGGTTATATGCATGGTCAAGGTTAAAGTTTTCGCGGACAGACAGACGTACAGACAGGACAATAACTATATATAACCAAATCGTCGATTAAAGGCTGATTTTAAATTTTAATTCTATTAGTTTGGGTTTATCATCTAATAAAGCATGACTTAGTTGGTTAGAGGTACATTCATTTATATAAGTCTGTCTTAATAATTTTTACACTTATTTTGTGAGCTTCAACAGTTGAATCGATATATAAGGTATACTATTGTAAATCAGAACGCAATAGGATATTATTATATTTTCACAGTGAATTTAAAGCAAACTACGAAGACTGCAGTGAAAGGTGATTCAAAATACACAAACCTAGGAGGGGAATGCAAGGAAACTTCAGTCAGCTGCAATAATGGACGATTTGAGAAAATGCTGTGTGCTGGAAGATCAACTCGTCAATGTTGTCTTCCGAATTCCGGTGAGAGATATATCAATTTTATAGCAAGCTGACAATTCACTTAGCGAGAAAACTGTTTTTTTTTTCTTTGTCGCCTCGGAGAATTCTTAATTTTTATACAAAATTTTATTCACATAAAGTAAATGGGATTGGACAGCAGGTTGCAAAGCCTATTTTAGCCCTCTTCCTAAGAGAATTCTAACTTGCTACAATAAGATCACCTCAAAAATATTGGCCTTGAATTAATGTCATAACACATCATCTTTACATGCTCAAATAATCAAGAGGGGTATAATACTTAAAGCATGTATTACATGTATATGATTGAAGTAAAGGAGAGATTTGCCCCAATTTGTTAACTAATTCCTTAAGGTCAGACGACACGTTCCTCAAAAATATATATTAATTTTCCCAAGAATATGTCATTGAAGTCTAGGTACTTAAACTAGTCTCCTTTCGAAAAAATCAGTGTACCTTACCAGGCATCTGGACAAGATACCACAGGGAGATATTTCTTATATATCCCATATGGGAACATCATCTGAATGCCCTTTATCACAATTTCTCATGTGCAAGTTTATATTTAAAATATATTGAAAACAATGTCGACATCACAAGAGAATGACAAATTTGCATATTTTTTATATAATACAAAGAGAAAAAAGATAATTATATTTGAAGAACGTGTCATCTGACCTTAAGAACCATTTTTGGTCACTTTCTTCTTGAAATCACAGATGACATTTTTATGGAGAACTACATGTATTTACATGTATTTTTAACATTTAAGTTTTATATGACTGACAATGCGTGGATCTACAAGGAGAGGGGGTGGTGGTCTGCCCCCCCCCCCTCCCCCTAGAAAATTTGGGTTACAAGTACCACGAACACAGCTACGAAATAGTTATTTAACATTTAATTTTCTAGTGTTTGAAACGTCTGGAAAAGGACTTTAGTGACTCGTCGACTGGATCCCTAAGTAAAAATTCTGGATCCGCGCCTGCTTACTCTTTCTAACACAATATATATTTTTACAATATAGGAAAGTATGACTGTTTTGGTGATGTAACAAAATTGGTGCCAACAGGAAGGAAGAACGGAGGTAAAGTATAAGATAAAACAAGACATTTAACTTAAAGATTTCCCTTCTATTAACAATAAGTTTATCAGAATTGTAGGGTGGGCAAATTTATTATTCACTATGAACTGCAAAGTTAAAATCAAATAAAATTAAAAAAAAAATTATATTATGCCTCAGTGAATACGTTTTGTACAATCTAAATTTGTAGTTGTTCGTCAGAGTTATCAGTATTTCAATAAATATGTTATACATGTAATATCCATGTATTACAAGGGTCCTTTATTGGGGAAAATTATTTGCTATGCAGGTAAAATTGCAACGTATGTTCAACATATGGCTCTCAAAACATATGCTGAACATACGTTGCAATTTTTTTCTTTATATTAACATGGAGCTAAAAGATTGTTTCGTACACTGTGCTCAAGTAGTGAACCTTTCATACGTTTTACTTAGCGATAGAAAAATAACCTTTGACTGCTCAGTAAAACATGAGAAAAGTTCCTCTTGAGAGATATTATTAATAATTTTTCTCATTTTCATAGTAACACATGTCAAGTCTTTATGCTGTTATATATATACTTGTTTATTTGATCAAGTTTGTGCCAATCATAGAGCTTAGAATAATAAAGAAAAACAATATATATTGTTCACTTTTTTATTTACTTTAATATTTATTTATTGCTTACAATTTTGGATTGAACAGGTACAGTTGCTTCAGTAAGCGAAATAACACCAGACCTAAAGAAACTAGCGGAGAAGAAAAGCTGCTATGTGTCGGCCGGAGAAAATAACTGTACGTGTAGAATCAGGGCAAACAATATTAATTGTTAGCGTATTGGCTTATCTTTTAAAGTTGAAAATGAATAATTTTGAATTCCATTCCATTTTGTTCTAGGTGTTCACCCTGCAGTAATAGCGGCCATTGCCAGCAGAGAGTCACATGCTGGTAGACTATTAATAAACACCAATGGCTGGGGAGATAACAACAATGCTTACGGAACTATGCAGGTATACATGGCAGAATATCATATTCATATATACAACTTCATTATTTTGATAAATCAGTAACAAAGATTTGTCACAATGTAAAATTTCATTTGAAAATATTTAAAGAATTTGTAATTTGTATTTTTGATTTCAACTATATAACATCTTAAAAACTAATATGTACCAAAGAAATACAAAATTACAGTGTTCGAAAATTCTGTCTGATATTATACATAGATTATAGCAGGAACCTATATTCTTAGTTTATCAGTTTATAGGTCTCTTATTTTAGAAAATGAGTGTTTTGAAAACATTAAGACGTTAATAATTTAAAGAAAATTCTTTTTCTGAAAGTGTGACGTGCGGCATTGTCCTGTTTGCAATAAAACAATAGGCCGGAATTGTACAACCTACCACTGGGACAGCTGTGAACACATAGATGTGATGACGGAACACACACTGGTCAAGTTTATAAAACAAGTTCAGAGGAAACATCCCACCTGGACCCTAGAGCAGCAGTTACAGGGTATAAAATCAAAGTACTCAGAAGTACAGAGAGCCGGGCTCATTTCCAGAGTAGAATGGATTTCTTACACGAATCACGTTTATATTCTGATGAAAAAATATTTTAAAACTATCAATATAAATGATAAGACACTGACAGTGAGTTTTTCAATCCTAATACCACGGTCCGATTTTGTCAGAATCAGAATTAATCTGGTACCGCAACTGAATGTAAACAAACAGGCCAGTCTGGTTCCCTCTCCTGCTTTACCTCGTATGTGTAGAGAACTACGGTAACTCTGATTATCAAAAATCCTTACGCTAATGAACTATGTTCTTTGACTTATGAAGTTTTCAAAGTCATTACTACTAATGTTTATTTTATATAGATAAAACTTTATTTTTGTTGCTTTATTTAGCGTTTGTATTATCTCAAAAGCGGTTGAGAGTAAGAACTATATTTTTGCACGTAACTTTAAAATGGCGACTATGGGGTCAACATCCTGCCTTGAACAGGATCCCATAAGCCGGCAATTGCTCTTTGAGCAATAAGCCCGGCTAAAAATACATTAATATACAGAAATATGTTGTCAACAAAAAACTCTGCGCCACGGTTGACAATGGTTTTCTTGGGGTGGAATTTTTCAATGTTACAATCAACTACATGCAATATTTGCTATATTATACTGAATGTTTTATACACATAAATATACTTAACCTTGCGCGCATAAATTCAGCGCAGTCAACATATTTTGGAATATCACCGTCGTCAAGCAAATTTTGACTGCTGTTACGCTGGAGGGCCTGTCTTCATTATTCAGCAGTCATTTGTGCTTTTAAACAAATGTTTTCAGACGAAACAGGTTTAACCAATTTACATGCAAGTATAATACTAGTATACAGAAATATGGACGGGATATGAACTATATACATGTATTTAAACCACACCAGAAAATTTTGCTCTAATTGAACAATTTATTTTTTTTTCTGAAAAAGATACATAATTCATCCTTTCTTTCATTTTAATGTAAATTAATTATCTTTTTCTACACTAATCTATTGAAGAAATGTCAATATTTCAATATAGGTATCTCGATTTTATCATCAATCTTCACAAAAAATTAAGAAGAAACAATTTTTTTTATTTTTTTGCAGGTGGTGTAGCTGCCTACAATTTTGGAGTTGGAAATGTTCAGTCATGGGAAAACTTAGATATTGGTTCCACTGGTGACGATTACAGCAATGACGTCATTGCTAGGGCTCAGTACCTTATCAACCATGAAGGATGGTAGGCAGTCACCTAAGGATAATGAAACATTATAACCATTGGCGATCTTCTGATTTGATCTTGAAAATAAATTCATGACTATTATTATATAGTATTCCGTCCAAAAAAGTATTTTTTGTAAATTGTTTTGTCATATACCCGCGTCTTTAAATGCTATCCAGTCAATAAAACTGGAATTTATTCATTGGTCGTTCTGTTTTTTAATCATTATAGGATTAAACGTTCTTTTTTTTTTTTAAAAATATATCGATGTTTAAACTCTTGACATTTTTCTCACAAACTTAATAAAAATGCACAACAACCATCCTAGTCATGTGATTGCTGTGATTCAGGGCTCGACAAAGCAGCTCTCAAAGGTACAGAATTTGATGAAATTGCGGGAGTGTGTTGTACGTCGCCATGATACATCCTCCATAACTCAGTGACCGTTTCCATAACAACACTTCCGCTTTCATTATCTTGGACCAGCTTTAAAAAGGAAATTACATCTTCTCCCAAGTTTGAAGAAAATCGTTCAATATTACGGTCTGACAAGGCATGTTCTGAATTTCCCAGCTCTGATTTTATCAGATTTGATTTCACAAACCTAAAAACAAAAATAAAAAGATATTTTGAAAACTTGTGCAGGTACTTTATAATATACTAGTCTAGTTTATTGATTTATATACTATAGATTGGCAAATATTCACGATGGTTTTAATTTCGCTATGTTCGCGATTTATCAATTTTCCGCGAAATTAAACCCATCGTGAATGTTATGATTAGTTTTTAATAATGATAAATTGCTTATACGAAATTTTGAATTAATTTCTTGCAGCGTGAAATTAAAACCATCGTAAGTACTTTTTAAGATATCGTGAAATTTTAACATCGTGGAATTAAAACAATTTACAGTATTTTGTTCCTGCAGTTTACAATGTTGCGATTATTCCACAACCTGAATTTCACAACATTAAGTTTTTCTGTAGTGTCTATTAGGTCTATAGTACTATTTTAGAATTCTATTCAACTGACAATAAAAATTGACGAACACAGTATGAATTTGTCATTTCTTTGTTTTCTTACTAAATCTTTAACTGCAGAATTTCGGAGGATGTATACATGGTCTATATAGATGTACCTGTAATTACATGTATATTATGGTATTGATGATTTGCTAGTTTTACGATTACTTAGTAAATAAATGACCTGAAAGCTAAACTTACCAAACTCTGAAAAAAGGAAGGACAGCACCAAATACGTGAAATATACCATCTGCTATAGTGAAAGAGATACAGAGGATTAACCACAACCACGCCACCGCCACCATGTGCTCCAAAAAGGATTCAGGGTCAGAGTACACATGGCATTGTATTTTCTAGTATGCTGGTAAACAGAGTAAGTATAATTGCACATGATGTGTTGAGGTAAAAATGAAGAGGGTTTGCGAACAGTCACATTGTTTCCCTTCATAAATTCTATAAAAGAGGAACCGAATCTGATTTCTTTGTTCTGACTTAAGAGAAAATCCAAAAAATCCAAGTGGGTGTAAATACTCACAAAATACATTAATTTGATAAAACACTGCAATATCGTAAATGCCCCGAGAGATAAAATGTTAATTTTCCTGTTTTGTATCCATTAATAGATGTAGATGGCGAGACTCTTGCCCTCGAATTTGCCGTCTTTTTCTCCACTTCCTGTATGAACATTAAAATGGATACCCAACTTCTTTTTAATCAGATTCCACAACATAAATGGAATT
The DNA here is from genome assembly GCF_032062105.1 of Saccostrea cuccullata. Classification (NCBI taxonomy): domain Eukaryota; kingdom Metazoa; phylum Mollusca; class Bivalvia; order Ostreida; family Ostreidae; genus Saccostrea; species Saccostrea cuccullata. Next base: position 55,013 of record NW_026920841.1, on the reverse strand, counting down.
CGAAAAACGATAGCCTGTACAATCAGAACTAGATACATATGTTGGTACAGAGTTGTCTGATTGGAAGGATCATCAGAAGGATCAACATCCTCGACAGAAATACAATGATAGAGATTGTGGTCGCTGGTTTTCCACGGCACGTTCCTAATTGATCTAGCTTTATAACACCGAGCTTTTCCATAATCAACCATGGCTTGTGTGAACTCCGCTGGAAAGGCACATTCAATTGGATTAAAACACACTGGGTACAAAAATGCCAATATGCCCAATGTCAGGAAAACCAGAGGAGTCCATTTACCATTCAGTTTGTCCGTCCAGCTCTCAAAAGACAGTGTGGATGTTTTATCAGCCATGCAGGACCTTCAAGAAATGTTTAGATAATTTAAAAGATTTCCTGCAATTTGTTGCACGACGTTATCTTAAGCTTGTTATTAATCCGTTTATATGAATATTTTCAAACTACATCATACTACTAATTTCATAATCACTCTTAAACATAAGAACTCCAATGACTAAAAAGCTCATCCGAGACAAGTTGGCTCAAGACCATACATTGTTTTCTCGGGCTGTGGGTCTAAGGAATCATGAAAACCAAACTTGAATCCAATTGCAAACTATTATGGATATTCTGGATATCATACTTGCTGTTCCGGATTATCTATTAACACATTTGGAAAGGCCTGAACATTTTTTGGTTTGTTGAAATTTCTCAAGAACATTTCACTTATATGATGACGCCACCATTTGCCTGTGGAGAGCTGCATTTTCTATCCTATATTCGGCACTCAAGGCCATTGGCCAGAGAGGGATCTTTTTCATGCCTGCACCTACTGCAACACGGAATCTCGGCTTTTACGGAAAAATAGTTAACTTTATGCACAGCAACTACTTTTGCGACAGTTGTAAAAGGTATAAATAGATTGCTCAAGAATTACCTTATGGAATTTTGATAAAATTTGTGTTTGAGCTTAGTTTTCAAGAAATAAATCAAGGTATATTTAGCGATTGAGCTGATACATTGTGGTAAATTCAACTGCATTAAAATATTTGACTTTTACATTTGCCTTGACGTCACTTTTCTTAAATTTGTGTTTCAATCAATTTCAAAGAACCTATTCAAGATATTGTTATCTATACAAGAGACCCATGGACCACATCGCTCACCTGAGCACTGTGGCTAGGAAGAAAGCAAAAATCAATCCAGATTTGAAAACCTTAAATGCATGGTCACAACCTACCCCTAAAAGACAGAAGGGGAATCTACGAAGAATGCTGACATATTTCTTTGACTAACTGTGTTTTACCTATACGTTTGAACTTTTTTGCCCCACCGTATTCCCGGGGATCATGATTTGAACAAACTTGAATCTACACTACCTGGGGATGCTTCTGTATATATATAATCATTCAGGGCTTGTTGTTTTTGAGAAGAGTTTTAAGATGTTTCCTATATTTTTATGAAAAATCTTGCTCTTCCAATGTGGCCCCATCCTACTCCGGGGGGTCATGACTTGAAAAAAAACTTTAATTAACACTACCTAAGGATGCCTCCAAATTAGTTTCATCTTTCCCTACCCAATGGTTCTTGATTGGTGAGAACTATACAACTTTGTCCAAAATGTTAAAGTGACTTCAATTTTACTTTTCTTCATTTTGGTACATTTTTTATGAATTGACAGTACTGACACATGTAACGTAATTAGTAATGTATCTATTTTTTTTTTTACTAAACTTCATAATCACCCAAATTACGCGGTCATAGTATCCTTGGCGGGGAAGCCATGTCCTATGGACCTATTTCTATCAATGGTTTAGAAAGCAGTGCATTTCATATGAGCGTTATAGAGTCAAAGTATATCTCGTTAATTTAATATTTGGCATCTCTGGGAATAAAATGTTTTTCACTGAGTTTTATAAAAAAAAAATTGGAAGTTAAAATAAATAGCTTTTATAAAAATAGCCTCATTTTTTTGGTAATGTACAGTAGTGTAGACGTAACTTATCGCTGTTGTGTCTACCGTAAAAGTTTTCTTTAAAACCTGTCATATTTTTCCAAAAGATAACGAGACAGTTTGCTTCAGAAAAAATCAATGTAATTTTTAAAACACAAAAGCAATGATCATTGATGAATGATAAGAATTTATTGTCAACAAAATGAAGATGTAGGCCTCTTAAAATGAACCACATGCTTATACCCTGGATGTTGGTCACGTGATAATGCCAATTGTGGTTTCTGTAGAATAAAGGCTATGTTGCAATCCGCGGTGCAAAGTGTAGAAAAATATCTTTGTGTCATTTGCAGTTGTAGAGCTTATTCAAAACAGTTTTTACCAGTTGAAAAACTTTTCAATTTTTTTGTTTCAACATGCACTTTAACAACGTAATTATTATCCGGAAAAACATGACAAATTCCTTTTATATCACACACACTCCCAGGCTGGTGGAGAATCTGTTGAAAACTTGAACTCTTTTTTTATAATCAAAAATTATCAATTATCTGATGAGGAATGAAAATGAAATTGAAATTTAACAACAACAACTAATACAAAAAAAATTTAAATATTTTACTCATGATTTTTAAATGTTATCATTTAAGAATTGTTTTATTTATCTTATTAGGGTCTAAAAAAAATAACGTCCCATTACCCCATGCGGCAGACCAGATCATGCAGATAAACAAACAAAGCGGTAAAATTCTAATTAACTTATTAAACTTGAAGAAATGTTTCAACCCCTTTCTCTGGCTTTTGAAAAAGAGTAAGTGCATTGGGGTTCACCAGAGAAACATAAAAAATTCCAAAAACCCCAAAATAAATAAATAAAAAAAAACAAGCTAATTCAGAGAATTTGTGTCCTCCCGCTTAGGGAAAAAGTAAACCATGAGCAGTTCGGGGGGAGGGGGATCGAGTCGGATCCACCTGACTGAATTATTATGCCATTATTGTAGAATTATTAAATGTATACATGTATACTGAAGCAAATAAAATATGCAAATATGGATATAAAGATTTGATTGCTTATTCTTTATGTGTATAGAAGATTCTTTTTATATGATATATTTATCACACTGTATAATGATGATTTTATGAGTTTGTTCAAGCCAGACCTCATAATTTATCCATTTCACATGCTGAATACTATCATTTCGTGAAAAAAGTGTTTCAAAAAATTAAAAGAAAATTGATCATCTGGGATTCGATATTGTCAAAGTTTTACACAATGCATGGTGCCTAATTTAACCTTTATTAAACAGTTATGTCAAGTAACATGTATATCGATTTTACCTGTTTCATGATTTTGTATATTTTTACGGGTTTTAGTGTACGCCACATGAGTATTTTTTGGGCTATTAGTGCGCCCACTCTTTTGTGTTTTGTACATTTCCGGTTTAGCCAACGTGGTTGTGCAGTTGTTGGGCAGATGTATCGGTGCCACGATGTAAGTTTACCTTGTTTATATTTCATTTACTTGTGATCTATGAATATTAGCTTATGATAAATTACTCATAGATTAGATTATTTACTACGACATGAGATATGTAGGATCTTTTCGCTATTATTTGTTATGATGTGTAGGAATGATTGTTTACATTGATGGTTTGGCGCCAAATTTACATTCATTGAAAGTTAGATAAAATTTGCCTTATATGTATTGAATCTTTGATAGAATTGAATAGATTTGTCAAGTTATTTGTCTTTTTCATATGTGAACATATGCAGTTTAACGGATTAGGCATTTATATATCAAAGTCTTGTCATTTTATGAAGTCAATCGTCAGTCTATAAGTAGTTGAGTCATTAGTCTTGTATATCAGGAGTACCTATGATTATATTCATGGTGTATTAAATGTAATACTGTGTCTAAAGTCATTTTATCAGTCAGTTAGTCATACAGGTATATGGTTACCAGTCAATATGCATCTGTACATCATGTATAGAGTTCAGTATTGAGTAATGCTTGTTGTGTTATGTTTAACAAAAAGCACAATAATCATAAAATAAGAATTTTATAACTAATCGGGTAAATATTTCATCCAATCCTGATTGACAAACTCGGACATTACTGAAGTGCGTAGAAAATTAGCATGAAGTGTCTTATGTAGGCATAATCTAAAACAAAGACCACGTTGTATATCAATAATTTTACTTTCTATTTTTAAACAGCCTAGACAGGATTTGTTGTACTTATTTTAAAATGCCGTGTATATTTAAATATTTCCTATAGAAAATTTTCAAAAATTTTATGAAATATTGATTTCTTGAAAGCACAGAATCGTACGACAATTTTGTCCATGAGACTAGGATAAAGCGCTTTTTAGCTCACCTGAGCGGAAGGCTCAAGTGAGCTTTTCTGATCACATTTTGTCTGGCGTCCGTCTGTCCGTCTGTCTGTCTGTCTGTCTGTAAATTTTTCACATTTTCGACTTCTTCTCAAGAACCGCTGGGCCAATTTCAACCAAACTTGCCACAAAGTATCCTTGGGTGAAGGGGATTCAAGTTTGTTCAAATGAAGGGCCACGCCCTCATTCAAGGGGAGATAATTGGGAATTAATGAAAACTTAGTGGCATATTTTAAAAATCTTCTTCTCAAGAACCACTGTGCCAGGAAAGATGAAACTTATGGGGAAACATCTTCAGGTAGTGTAGATTCAAGTTTGTTCAAATCATGACCCCCGGGGGTAGGGCGGGGCCAAAATGGCCGACCAAAGTTTTACATAGAAATATATAGGAAAATTCTTTAAAAATCTTCTTCTCAAGAATGACTTAGCCATAATTCATCATATTTATATGGAAGCCCGCTCAGGTAGTGTAGATTCAAGTTTGTTCAAATCATGACCCCGGGGGTAGGGCGGGGCCAAAATGGCCGACCAAAGTTTTACATAGAAATATTTAGGAAAATTCTTTAAAAATCTTCTTCTCAAGAATGACAAAGCCATAATTCATCATATTTATATGGAAGCATGCTCAGGTAGTGTTGATTCAAGTTTGTTCAAATCATGACCCCCGGGGGTAGGGCGGGGCCAAAATGGCCGACCAAAGTTTTACATAGAAATATATAGGAAAATTCTTTAAACATCTTCTTCTCAAGAATGACTTAGCCATAATTCATCATATTTATATGGGAGGATGCTCAGGTAGTGTAGATTCAAGTTTGTTCAAATCATGACCCCGGGGGTAGGGCGGGGCCAAAATGGCCGACCAAAGTTTTACATAGAAATATATAGGAAAATTCTTTAAAAATCTTCTTCTCAAGAATGACAAAGCCATAATTCATCATATTTATATGGAAGCATGCTCAGGCAGTGTAGATTCATGTTTGTTCAAATCATGACCCCCGGGGGTAGGGCGGGGCCAAAATGGCCGACCAAAGTTTTACATAGAAATATATAGGAAAATTCTTTAAAAATCTTCTTCTCAAGAATGACAAAGCCATAATTCATCATATTTATATGGAAGCATGCTCAAGTAGTGTAGATTCAAATTTGTTCAAATCATGACCCCCAGGGGTAGGGCGGGGCCAAATGGCCGACCAAAGTTTTTAAAGATATATATAGGAAAATTCTTTAAAAATCATTTTCTAAAAATAGTAAATCCATGATTGGTCATGGGACTACTTTTGGATTTCAATTTTACAATAAAAAGCCATTTTATACTTTTTCCTACCCCTAGTGCCCAGGTGAGCGATGTGGCCCATGGGCCTCTTGTTTACAATGTGCCAAGCATTTTCCCGCCACATCTCAACACTTAGACTGAAATAGAAGAAATGTAGTGGTGGATCTAGATGGATTTGGGGCATTGTTAACATCCTCTAAGAGAGTCCCACATATTTCATACTTGTTCCGTTTAAATTAAAGTAAAACTAAAGGAAGAATTAATTGGTTTGCAGCCGATTTTTGACGCTTGCGTCAATATGTTTCTTGTCTGTATTTGTTTACAGCCTTTTACCACTTGTCACTTGCATCAAATAAACTGATCTACCAGTTTCCTGGTGTTTTGGATTGTGACCAGGATTTAACTGACTGCGCCTGGGCAGTTACAGTAAAAGGATCCATCTTCCGATCATGGCTTCTAGATTACAAGTGCCGGATTCTACACGAGACTCACTTGAGGAACTCACCAGTGGTAATCTTCAGAAGAACAGGACCTTAGCTCCTTCGACATCATCACGTAGATCATCAGTCAGCTCTGTGCGTCTGCAACAAAGACTAGCAGCGGAAACAGCAAAGAAACAACTGGAATTCCTGGAGGAAGAATCCAAGCTGCTTGAAGAGAAGGCCACTCATGAGGCGAACGTTATCATGCAGAAAGCAAAACTGGATGCTCAGGAGAAACGATTATCAGCCAAGAAGGAGGCCGCCATGGCTATGGCTCAACTTCAAGCTGTGGACAATGAGGAAGCTTTAGAACTTGAAAACTCGAGTGTATTTAACAGTGAATAAGCACAAAGGAGAACTGAGGAGTATGTGAATGCGCACTCACCATTCATTCCTAGTCAGGATCAATGACCGTTGACAACAAATGGAACTGTGAAACAGTACTCAGTTTGTGAATAACTCTCAGTGCATAAACACTTCTCCATGTGTAGACAATACCCAAAGTGTAGACTTTGCGAAGTATCTTGTTAAGAGAGACTTACTTACAGCACGGCTTCACAAGTTTGACGATAAAGCAGAGCACTACATTTCTTGGAAATATACCTTTAAGAGTGTAACAGCTGAGATAGACGTTTCGCCCGCAGAAGAATTTGACTTATTACTACGCTGGACAGGAGTTGCAGGGATTTATCAAGGCTGTTTTTACTACCGGTAAACGGTACCTTTCCCCTTGAAAAAAGTGAAAAAATTCCCCTTTTCAGATAGAAAATTCTCTGATTAAACAGAGAATATTTAAAACATCGTACTGAAATTTTCCGTTTTTGTCCGATTGAAGTTTAACAGCATATCCTAATTTACCATCCTAGTCATTCAAACGCTTTTAAAAGAGAGAGTAGAATATTCAAGCTTCTATTTGATATTGATCGGTAAACATGTGCCATGTCCATGATGTCAAAATATACGTCTGGATTGCAGAGTTAAAAAGAAAAGTGTAGATTAGTAAGACGGAGCTTATATCACTATGAATCGGAAGAATGGAGTAACAACAAAAACAATGTTAGTAGTGAAACATGAAAAACAGAATTGATTTGTGATAGATATTGAGAGAAAAAATTAAATAAAGTATTGACCTGGTTTAATTTTTTTTTTTTTTTTGGTTATTTAATATTTTGTCTAAAAAGTGAAGTTTTTGTGGCCTTTGTAAAGGTCTACAAATGGCCCTCAGAAGCTATAAGAAGGAATGCAGGATTTTGCTCCATTTATTTAAAAATTTTCCGGGGGGGCATGCACCCAGACCCCCCTAGAATACTCGCACCTCTGGCGCTCAGATCGAGCCTGCGGCTCTCATTTTTCCCCTTTACATATAAAACGGTAGTAAAACAAAATAGCTAGATAAATCCCTGAGTTGTCGTCAAAGCAAGTTCAAAGTCTGAAAGTGGCGAACGTAGGAAGACCCGAGACAGCTCTCGACAGAGTGTGGGAGCGCTTGGACAGTTGTTATGGCTCACCTGAGAAGGTCGAAGTCGCGCTCAAGAAGAAACTCAATTCTGTTCCTAGGATGACTGTGAAGGACAGAGGCAAGCTGTTTGAACTATCTGACATTCTATCTGAGATAAGAGCAGTGAAGGAGAAACCTGAATATGCGGCTCTTTTGAGTTTATATGATACGTCCATGGAAATCACACCTACAGTCGCCAAGTTACCACCAAGTCTACAAAATAAGTGGCGGGATCGTGCTGCTAATTACAAGCGTGTTCATGGAGTGTTGTTTCCCCCATTTACATACTTTTGTGATTTCGTTCATGACATGGCAGAACTGTTTAACGATCCAAGCTTTGACTTTGATGTGAATCCCAGTATTAGTAACACATATGGAACCCCGTCAAAGACAAAGGTATCAGTAGTAAAGACAGCAGTGAGTTCTGTGACCAGTGGTGAGGATGGTCCAATTCCGTGTATCATACACAAAACCAACCACTCTTTGGACGAGTGCCGTGCCTTTCGACATAAACCATTCGAGGACCGTAAAGCCTTGTTAAAGCAAAATGGAATATGCTTTCGTTGTTGTGCTGCCAAGCATCTCAGAAAGAACTGTCAAGCAAAGATACGTTGTGCCGAGTGCAACGAGACTACACATTCGACAGCTATGCATGTGTTTAGAGTCCCCACACCTACAGTGAAAACAACTCAACAAGCCCCAGGATATGGTGGAGTGGTGACTCACGGCGGGGAGCAATCTCAACCCAGAGCAGAAGTGTCTTCAAACTGCACAGAAATTTGTAAAGGAGGACCTGCTAGGTCATGTGCAAAGATCGTCCTTGTGAAAATTTCTCATGTGAACTATGTGAACTTGCAAACCAGGTCTATGAAAGTTTACGCAATCATAGATGACCAGAGCAATTCATCTCTGATCCGTAATGATGTACAGGATAACTTCAACATAAGAACTGACTCTGAAAACTATACAATGAACAGTTGTGCCGGGAAAGTAGTGACTCCAGGTAGGCGTGCGGAAGGCTTCGTGGTGACATCTTTGTGCGGTAGTGAGCAGTTTGTGTTACCCACTCTTACAGAATGTGATATGATTCCGAATAACAGGAGTGAAATTCCGACACCTGAGGTTGCAGAAAACTATCCACATCTCAAGTGTATTGCAGACTGCCTACCTGCACTGGACTCTAACGCTAAAATTTCCTTGCTCATAGGACGTGACCTAATTTCAGCTCATTATGTTCTAGATCAGATAATTGGACAACCAGGTCAACCATATGCACAGATACTCAAGTTAGGATGGGTTATTATTGGGGAGACTTGTCTTGATGGTCAACATATACCTCATGACGTGAACACTATGAAAACACATACCCAGCTCAATGGACATCCTACATCTATGGATCCTTGTGACAGTTATCTTCAGGTAGACCATACCCAGGAAACCTCTTTGTTCAGAACAACGAAGGATGATAACAAGCCGTCCATGTCGGTAGAGGATCAACGTTTTCTGGATCTCATGGACCTTGAGATGAAACGAGATCAAAATCACAACTGGGTTGCGCCTTTACCATTTAAGTACTCGAGACCTATCCTTCCAAACAACTGTAAGCAGGCAGTTGACCGAGCTCAGAGCTTTGATGCATCTCTGCAGAAGGACCCAGTAAAGTGTCAACATGCCCTTGAATTCATGCAAGCTCTATTGGATGACGGAGAATATTGATACTTACCCATATTTGGAGTATACCACCCGCAAAAGAAAGATCGCATCAGAATGGTATTTGACTCATCTGCGAAATACCAAGGCATTTCCCTGAACGATGTCCTCATGACAGGACCGAATCTCATGAACAATTTGGTTGGAGTTCTACTTAGGTTTCGATTGAAGAAAATTGGAGTGATTGCTGACCTGCAACAGATGTTCTACAGTTTTCTTGTTTACCCTCCTCATAGAGACTATTTACGCTTTGTATGGTACGAGGACAATAACATAACGAAACCTTTGGTGAATTATAGAATGAAGGTGCATGTTTTTGGTAATGGACCAAGCCCGGCTGTGGCAACACTTGGTTTGAGGAAGACAGCAGATGTCGCAGAGAAAACCGCTGGATCAGATGTTAAGGATTACATCTACGAAAACTTTTATGTGGACGACGCACTTTCATCACATGGATCTGTCGAGGAGGCATTAACACTTCTTAAGAAAGCTAAATACGCACTTCAGGAAGAGGGAAACCTCCGACTTCACAAATTATGTTCTAACTCCAGTGAAGTATTAAGAGCCTTTGAAAAGGAAGATCTTGCAAAAGATTTAAAGGAACTTAACTTTGAATGTGATGACCTCCCAATTCAGAGGAGCTTGGGAGTAAGTTGGAATCTGGAAAAGGACACTTTCACATTTTGCGTCACTTTAAGTCATACCAATCACAAAACACTCACAAGACGCAGTGTGCTCTCAATAATCAACGGCCTATATGATCTTATAGGATTCACGACTCCTGTGATTATTGAAGGAAAGTTGCTGTTGCGCGAAGCTATGACCCAACAACTTGAATGGGACCAACCCTTACCTGAGGAAATCTGCAGAAAGTTTCAGTTATGGAGGAACAGCTTAAGCTCTCTGGAACAAGTGAACATCCCTAGAACATACTCTTTAGAGTCATCACCTGACTGTGACTTATTCATCTTTACGGACGCTTCTGAACTAGCTATCGCAGCTGTGGCATATGTTGTTACCACCACTTACAACAGTCAGCGTCACTTTGGATTTGTACTTGGGAAAGCCAAAGTTGCTCCGAAACACGGTCACACTATATTCCGACTCGAGTTGTGCGCCGCCTTACTAGGGACAGAAATCAGTGACGTTATCAGAGACGAGCTCAGGATGGAATTTCGTCAAGTGAGATACTTTACAGACAGTCTTAGGTTATATAGGGAACGAGACCAAGCGGTTTTACACATACGTAAGGAACCGAGTCGACAAGATAAGGAAGTCTTCAAGTCCTGACCAGATGGATTATATACCTACAACACAGAACCCTGCAGACAAAGCTACTAGGTCCATATCTGCTGGAAATCTGCAACAAAGCCTGTGGTTGAATGGTCCAAGAGGTTCGTTTTCTCATGAGATTGAAGAAGATCAGCATGAATACTTGTTAGTGAACCCAGAGGAAGACAAAGAGGTGAGATGTATGAAAACTGATGTCACGGACAATGTTCTAGAGGAGAATCGTCCTATGGCCGACCATTTTGAGCAGTTTTCTTCATGGAATAGCCTAACAAGAGCAATCCGCACTTTGAAAACGTTCATTCGCTTATGGACAGCAGAACCAAACCAGATTTGTGTAACATCAGCATGATCAGAGGAGGCTGAACATGTGATTATAAGAACTATTCAAGAGCATTTCTTGTCAAAAGAAATAGTGGCTTTAAGAGATGGACTACCTCTTCAAAAGTCAAGTTGTATTCTGGACCTTTCGCCTTATCTGGACGATAATGGACTTCTTTGTGTTGGTGGACGTTTAAAAGAATCAAAGTTATCGATGCTACAGACAAACCCTATTATCATACCGAAGCACCACATTTAGGTCTTGATTGTCAGACATTTTCATGAAAGGATCAGTCATCAAGGGCGTCAAATGACAGAAGCAGCAGTCAGGAGGGCAGGATTTTGGTTGATTGGTGGGTGACGGTTTGTCAACTCATGTATTCATCACTGTGTGAAATGCAGGAAACTCAGAGGCTGTCGTGAGGAACAGAAAATGGCTGACCTTCCCTTTGATCGATTAGACCCCGCACCCCCATTTACATACATAGGGATAGATGTTTTTGGCCCATGGACCATTGCTACCCGCAAGACTCGTGGAGGAGAAGTAAACTCTAAGCGATGGGCACTTCGAATTATCTGTACGCGTATGGTTGTGCGTGCTGTGCACATTGAACTGTAAGAAGAAATGTCTTCTTCCTGTTTTATTAACGCATTCAGACGTTTTTGTGCAATTCGAGGAGAAGTGAAGATCATTCATTCTGATCAGGGAACAAACTTTGTCGGTTCTACTGGAGACTTGAATGCGAATGTCATCAGTGTAGATGATAGACCTATACAAGAGTACCTCGCGGAACATCGCATCAACTGGGTCTTCAACCCACCCCACGCCTCACACATGGGTGGGGCATGGGAGAGAATGATAGGAGTGGCGAGACGCATACTGGATTCATTGTTGCTAGACGTGAAGAACCTGACACACGATGTACTGGCAACGCTCATGGCCGAAGTCTCATCCATCATCAATGCGAGACGCCTTACACCAATGTCTTTTGACCCTGAGATTCCATGTCTACTGACACCATCCGTATTACTCACCATGAAGACAGATCAAACAATGTGGTCATTTCAGTTGGATGACTTCAGCAGGAAGGACATCTTCAAGAAACAGTGGAGATGTGTGCAACACCTCGCAGATCAGTTCTGGATTCGTTGGCGGAACGAATATCTTCCAACATTACAAATTCGCAGGAAGTGGAAGCAGGAGTCGAGGAACCTTGAAGAAGGTGATGTCATATTACTTAGTGAGAAGTCTACTTACCGCAATGAATGGCCTATTGGAATCATCATCAAGGCGTATTCGAGTTAGGATAATCGTGTCCGCAAAGTTGATGTGCGTGTTGGCAGGGACAAAAAGGTCTACACCAGACCGACCAGTGACATTGTGCTGCTGTGCAGGAAGGATGATGATTGAACTTGTTATAAGTCACGACGTTCATGTATGTTTAGATATGATGTTAAACATTGCATTGTCATTGTTCTGTATTTGATTTGAGTGATATTATTAATATCAGACGGGGAGTGTCAAGTAACATGTATATCGATTTTGCCTGTTTCATGATTTTGTATATTTTTACGGGTTTTAGTGTACGCCACATGCTATTAGTGCGCCCACTCTTTTGTGTTTTGTACATTTCCGGTTTAGCCAACGTGGTTGTTGGGCAGATGTATTGGTGCCACGATGTAAGTTTACCTTGTTTATATTTCATTTACTTGTGATCTATGAATATTAGCTTATGATAAATTACTCATAGATTAGATTATTTACTACGACATGAGATATGTAGGATCTTTTAGCTATTATTTGTCATGATGTGTAGGAATGATTGTTTACATTGATGGTTTGGCGCCAAATTTACATTCATTGAAAGTTAGATAAAATTTGCCTTATATGTATTGAATCTTTGATAGAATTGAATAGATTTGTCAAGTTATTTGTCTTTTTCATATGTGAACTTATGCAGTTTAACGGATTAGGCATTTATATATCAAAGTCTTGTCATTTTATGAAGTCGATCGTCAGTCTCTAAGTAGTTGAGTCATTAGTCTTGTATATCAGGAGTAACTATGATTATATTCATGGTGTATTAAATGTAATACTGTTTCTAAAGTCATTTTATCAGTCAGTTAGTCATACAGGTATATGGTTACTAGTCAATATGCATCTGTACATCATGTATAGAGTTCAGTATTGAGTAATGCTTGTTGTGTTTACTTCATATTTGTAACTCTGTTTTCTGTATTTGTTTACAGCCTTTTACCACTTGTCACTTGCGTCAAATAAACTGATCTACCAGTTTCCTGGTGTTTTTGGATTGTGACCAGGGTTTAACTGACTGCGCCTGGACAGTTACAAGTTCTAATAGATGCAATAAGAATATAAAGTCTGTCGAGAACCTGTTTTATACGTAATAACTCTCCTCATACCCCTGAACTAAAAATAGCGACATGTAATACAATAAATACTAATATAACGAACGGAGCCGGACACTTTGAGAGGGGCGAGAGAGGTTCTAGGGAGTTTTGGTATAAAATTACTTTACAAAAGCTCAAAATCCTCCTGAAATATCGCCCAGAAGGGATAGTGTTACTCAATGTATAAATTTTCGACCTTGAACTTTGACCTTTTGACCTGAAAATCATTAGGGGTGTTTCTTAGGCCTCAGAGAGTTGTTTTGTAAATTTCATTGCAAAAGCTCAAAGGGTTCTCGAGATATCGCGCGGAACCGAAAGTGTTTTAACAGACAGAATTGTTTAATTAATGACCCTGACCTTTGACCTTTAACCCCAAAATCTACAGGGTTCTTTTTTAGTTCATATGGAGTTTCATTGCGAAAGTTCAAAGGGTTCTCGAGATATCGTGTGGAAACGAATGCATTACAGACAGACAGAATGACGGACGGACGGACAGACCCAAATTAATATCCCCCACTTTTCAAGCGGGGTACAAATTAAAAACTTTAGACACTATAAAAAGCAGTATTCAAAAAAATTGATTTCATTTTTGAGTTGGCTTGCGTAGCAAGCTACTCCCTGTTGACGCAGCCGTTTCAGAGCTGTAAAATTCCTCACACATTCATCAAGGTGATCCATACGCCAAACATAATAGTTCTAGCAAAAAATGCTTTGGTTTGAGTGATTGTATAAACTTAAGAGGTAAAAACTGTATAAAATTTCATACTGTAACATTATTTATGCCTTCATGCTTTTAAAGAAATTTTTGATTTAATATCTGTAGTACGATGTACATGCAATTACTGCGTATGAATATATGTTCAAGCATGTTAGGTGGATCTAATCTTCCCATCTGAAGTTTATTTATAATTAACCTAGAATACTCCCTAACACAAACACCTGCTGCTCGCATTAGCTGCAGCTAGTTGTTGTTGAAAATCTATTTTTAGAATCCAGATTTGCTGTGGGAATCTTTAACCTAATTATTCCATAACACTGACCACTTCAGCTAATGTGCTTAAATTCATTAAAGAATCCAGTCAAAATAATACGGAAGGCCTTTAGTGCCAACCTGTATATATGAAGGAAAAGCAATATACATTTTATTTATGAACCGAACATGGATCAGACATGTAATATTCAATCTCCTAAGATGCAAAATAAACTGATTATAGTAAGGTATGGTGCCCAGATGTATGAAAAAGCTCAATTGACTCAAGCGAGTCAACTCACAGGCCCTTCAGGCCTTTGATTCTCATGTATAGAAAGAAAAATGACGAGCAAAATCACGACACCTATCCCAAGTATGTGATAAATTAATTAATACTAAATTTGACAGATTCGCAACAAATTTTGAAAGAAATATAAAGAATTTCTATGTTTCCCTCAAAACCCCTGGATTACTGATTTTGTTCTATAATGGAGCACCAAAAAACAACGGTAAATGTAGACACCTAACATTAAAACATGAACTGGACTAATGTACCTTCAGCACCTGCTTAATTTTCTATGGTTATTCTTCTATCTGCATTTTCAATGTCGGTCAAAAGCTCTACAGAGCTTATGTTTGTTACAATAATCCGACTCAAAATAAAATTTTCTGATTCTGATTCTGATTCCATTCCATTCAAAATTTATTATT
The DNA here is from genome assembly GCF_032062105.1 of Saccostrea cuccullata. Taxonomy (NCBI): domain Eukaryota; kingdom Metazoa; phylum Mollusca; class Bivalvia; order Ostreida; family Ostreidae; genus Saccostrea; species Saccostrea cuccullata. The sequence goes on along the minus strand of NW_026920841.1, from coordinate 40,007 downwards.
CACTAGATTTTCTGTATGATAATTCATTGCACCGTTTTAATCTCCGTGTATGTTTTAAGGGGGGACCTATGTCGTTCGACGTCAAAGCAGCGTTATGTGACGTCACAATAGCGACGTTTGTTTTTTTCCCGCTGACTTTTGCAACTGTGATTATAGGCATAACATTGTTATTAATCAAAAACGTACACATTTTACAAAAAGAAATTTTTTTCATCATTTAAAACAGTTTTATTTGATTTATGGAGTTTGTTAATATAAGAATTCTCTTCCTTTGGTTGATAATTCATAGCAATTTCAGTTGTGAAGAAATACCTCTATGATATGCTGATATAAAAATGCAAAAAATATAAGATAAAATTCAGCAAAGACAGCGGCTTAAATTAGGGAAATATGTTTAATTTTATGATTACCGTTAATTGTATTTTCTGGATAAAACTAAGAAAAATAAAGAAATGTACTTGTACCTATATTTACTTATTGATTTATAGTGTATGTAGATTTTATTGTATAAAGTCATTCCTATTAGGTGTTGGTTGTTGACGGGGAAGGGGGGGGCCAAAATGATTAGAATGAAGAAAAAAAAGAGTATATCTGTTTAAATTATTTCTTATCAAAACAAAATACTCGTTTTTTGCAAAATAGTTTTATATTCAGATGTTTGTCAGTGCTAACTTACCTCTTTTTTAGTGCAGAAAGGTCAATATTTATGACAAAAGAGTACGAAAATAAAAGAAAACGTTATATTTCTCGTTTATTTTATCATAAAGGTACACTTTTTTCCTTGTTAAAATAAAGAGAGGGGTCATTTCTTTCAAAAATATGAATTGCAGCATTTTCACAGAAAGACTTTATTAGATATTACCTGTTATGTATGTCGGAATTGTAAAAAATACGACAAGAAAAACGGGGTGATACTTACATTGTGCTCCTGTATAATTTTTCATGCGAGATGAATTACAATGAATTTGCCTTCATTTTAAAGATACAAGTCATATATATTAAATACATGTTGATTTCGAATGTGATTTGACATTTTTGGTTCTTTTTAGCGCATATTTGGAGTAGAACAATAACGTCTGAAAATAATCTATTTTTAGCATTTCACACTGTTTTTGCACGTGCTCCTGTGTAAAAATAAGCATATAAAGGTATTGTTTTTAATACCTAAAAATTAAGATCAAGTGGTCAGGTAAGAAATGTCAAAGTTTTGAAAATTTCACACAAAGACTTTTCGGACATAGGTCCCCCCTTAAGGAAGAACATTTTTTAGCTCTACTGGTCAGAGACCAGAAGAGCTTATGCGATAGTAATGCGTCCGGCGTCCGTCCGTCTGTCCGTCTGTCTGTCCGTCTGTCTGTAAACAATTTTTCAAAATGCTACTCCTCCTACAGTTTTGGTCTAATTTCAATATAACTTGGCACACAAGTAGACTACACTAAGATACATAATTCTGTGTATCGGTTTTTGATTTCGATGAACGGTGTTGCCGTGGTTACTAAAAATAGAAATTTCTGTGAAATTCTTTCAAAATGCTACTCCTCCTACAGTTTTGGTCTGGTTTCAATATAACTTGGCACACAAGTAGACTACACTAAGATACATAATTCTGTGCATCGGTTTTTGATTTCGATGAACGGTGTTGCCGTGGTTACTAAAAATAGAAATTTCTGTGAAATTCTTTCAAAATGCTACTCCTCCTACAGTTTTGGTCTGATTTCAGTATAACTTGGCACACAAGTAGACTACACTAAGATACATAGTTCTGTATATCGGTTTTTGATTTCGATGAACGGTGTTGCCGTGGTTACTAAAAATAGAAATTTCTGTGAAATTCTTTCAAAATGCTACTCCTCCTACAGTTTTGATCTGATTTCAGTATAAGTTGGCAAACAAGTAGAATACACTAAGTTACATAATTCTGTGTATCGGTTTTTGATTTCGATGAACGGTGTTGCCGTGGTTACTAAAAATAGAAATTTCTGTGAAATTCTTTCAAAATGCTACTCCTCCTACAGTTTTGGTCTGATTTCAGTATTACTTGGCACACAAGTAGAACACACTAAGTTACATAATTCTGTTTATCGGTTTTTGATTTCGATGAACGGTGTTGCCGTGGTTACTAAAAATAAAAATTTCTGTGAAATTGTTTCAAAATGCTACTCCTCCTACAGTTTTGGTCTGATTTCAGTATAACTTGGCACACAAGTAGAATACACTAAGATACATAATTCTGTATATCCGTTTTTGATTTCAATGAACGGTGTTGCCGTGGTTACTAAAAATAGAAATTTCTGTGAAATTGTTTCAAAATGCTACTCCTCCTACAGTTTTGGTCTGATTTCAGTATAACTTGGCACACAAGTAGAATACACTAAGATACATAATTCTGTGTATCGGTTTTTGATTTCAATGAATGGTGTTGTCGTGTTACTAAAAATAGAAATATCTGTAAAATTGTTTCAAAATGCCACTCCTCCTACTGTTTTGGTCTGATTTCAATATAACTTGGCACACAAGTAGAATACTCTAAGATACATAATTCTGTGTATTGAATTTTAATTTTGATGAACGGTGTTGCCGTGGTTACTAAAAATAGAAATGTCTGTAAAATTGTTTCAAAATGCTACTCCTCCTACAGTTTTGGTCTGATTTCAGTATAACTTGGCACACAAGTAGACTACACTAAGAACATAAAGAGACTTTATCAACGATCATTATTCTATTTAATGCTGTTTATAAAGTTTCAAATCCCAGCTGCTTAAGTACTTTCTCTTCCTTTGCTATAAGTTCAAACCAGTAGAGCTTCAGTCTCGACAGAGACTTCTGGTTTTCTCCACGCTCCTTATCAATTTCTTGATCCCTAAATACTGAGTACATTTCATTTAAGCCTGCATTCAGTGGTCATTAACACCTTTGTCTTTGTTCTAATATCAGACTGTCTCAGGTAAACCAAAAAGCAATGTTTTAAGTACGACATATGTCTCGTACAATTTTGTATTAAAATAGTATGTATTAAAAATATTTTTAATACAGAACTGTATTTGGCATATATCTCATACTTGTCTTACCGTTTGCATGTGCCCGATGTCAAATCCTCGAATGTGGGGTGCATTTAAAATCCATCTGACAAAGTGCAGAGTTGGTTTGTAGGTGTGTACATATGTAGATGAATATCACTACAAATAGGCTAATGGTACACACTCTAATGTGAATTTATTTTTTTACAGAATGCAGAAAAAATATCAACCTAGTATATATTGCAATAGACCAATTTTACAAATTTTCAGAATTGTTATCATCTGCTGACTCTAAAGTATTAATTGAACTATGTAGTTACATGAATAGATTATATAAAAAAGTCTGTCCTGCATATTTTTATACCCCCCGCAAACGAAGTTTAGGGGGGTATATTGGAATCACCATGTCCGTCTGTCTGTCTGTCTGTCTGTAGACGAGATTTTGTCCGGACCATTACTCAGAAACTATTGGAAGGATTTGTCTGAAAATTTGTACAAATATTATTCACCATATGAAGTTGTGCACCTGATATTTTCATCTTGATACGATTATTATTTTGAATTTTACAGGTGTTTTTTCATTTTTATTTTGTGGTTTTGTCCGGACCGTTTCTCAGATACTATTGCAAGGATTAATCTGAAAATTTGTACACTTATCGTTCACCGTATGAAGGTGTGCAATTGGAATTTTCAACTCTTTCTGTTCATTTTTTTGCATTTTACAGGTTTTATTTTTTATTTTAATTGACTTGTTCATTTTTGGCTCATGTATAAGGTTTGAGACATAGAATCTAGAATATCTGTACAAAAATACTACAGCTTAAAACTACTCATATAAACTTAAAAAAAGAAAAATCATCAAGTGTTAAAAACAGTTTTTACATTGCACAGAAGATAATGTAATTTTATTTATCTCTTGGGAATAATGACTGGACATGCATCCAGTTAAAGATAAATTAATGAGTTTGGTGTGGGAAGTTGAACATTAAGGCATCTCATTATCAACCATGTGTAATCTCCTGGGAATCTGGCACAAGAATTAAAGATCTCTCTTCTCTTATTCTCTTAACTGTAATTTATTGTCTGTCAAAGCACTTCATTACTGGATGACCAGCTCTTTATTTTCAAATGAATTTGATATAAAGTTATCAAGATTAATTTGATTTTGTATATGATTTTTTTTCAACAATCAGTTTGCAGAGTGACATAACACATATTTGCAATGTATTTTTTTAATGCAGAAATAAAAAAATTAAATTTAAAAAAAAATAATGTTACAATGGAATTACAATGACTATTAGTATTGATGTTTCATTTGGTTGCACCTTTGTTTCATTCATTAAGAAACATGATGAGCAATTATATTTCACTGCAAATTTTTGTAAGTAAATTGTGAACACCTCTAGATCCATAAAGTATTTTGAATTGGCACCTTCTCTGAAAAACCCAGCGGGGGGTATTTGTCCCTATTGGACAGTTCTAGTTTACTTTATAATATGAATGTATTTCTTCCATTTCACGTGTATCTTGTATAATGTTTTTCTTGTTTAAATTATACATACATTGTAGAACCTCATGTACCATTAATTGGTTTGAGTGAATAAAATGAACTTGAACTATGCAACCCTGAATGGAGTGGCTTCAATTGGGATGTAGTTTTTATTTAAATAAATGTACTTCAAATCTTACTTAAAATCATAAGAAGCAGATGCACTAAACAGTAACAAAATGTGCTTCTTGGACTCGGAGAAAAATATAAAATATATAAAGGTACGTATATTGAGACTTTTAGTACATTTTCAACTGGAGATACTCGTGGGAATTAATCAATTTCGTCATAGTTTTCGTATAGTTTTAAGCTTATCGTAAATCGTATAGTTTTAAGCTTATATTCAGTCCTGCTATGGGAATCTTATAACACAGAATAATTTCAATGTTTTATCCAAAAGTAAAAAGTTCAAAGAAAGGAAAATCGTTACATGGACAGATATTGATTCATGAAAAATTAACTTTTTGAATAAATATTTCAATACCTGAGCAAAAATGTACCTATATTTTAGCACAACTTTAAAGGGACGTGTACACAGTTTCAGCTAAAAATTTCAAAATTTATTTTTTTCCATTTTTACAAATATTTAACTAGGGGTTTCTAATGATCATCAAAAAATTGAACGCCAGTTGTCCAGATACAAGACAGATTTAGAGCTCCAAACATTTGTTATGTAAACAAGACTAGTGTTATGTTATATTCGTTCAGGGTAGGTGATTTTAAATAAAATGTTAATTTTTAAATACGATTCGACAACTACTATTGATTTGCTGAACTTCATTTTGTTATACATATGATATTTACTATTTGTAAACAAAACAAGGCACGAGACTTGTTTACATTTTGAAGAAATTTAACTTCTGTATCTTGTTTGTTTATCAACAAATGATGTTCAAATTTTTGCTAATCAGAAGATGATGCCTAAGGTAGGTATTGTAAACATTAAAATTGGTTTTAAAAAATCAGTTGAATCTGTGTCCAGACCCTTTTAAAAGAGAGTTTTATTGTCTTTATAAACCTGTACGAGTATATTTTTTAATGTACATGAGGGAGATTCTTCTTGTAATGGTGTTAAGTACAAGAAAACTGAATCATATACGTACATATATTCTTTATTTTGTATTTTCAATATTTACTTCGCTTAGTTTATTCATATTACATCTGTATTTCCTGTTACGAGGAATGTGGTTTACAGATGAATGCATTGTACAATGCAAATCAGGAATAAATGCATGCAATCAACAATGAATTCAAAAGCCTACTAAAATGTTTTGCTCTGGTAAATAAACTCATAAAACATGAACAAAAGTAAAAAGCTTTAATGTAGTACAAATGTCCATGTACATGTAAAGGAAGAGAGACCCGCGGAAGGCCACGGATACAGGTGTAAAAAAAAAAAAAAAAAAAAAAAAAAAACAGAAAAAGGTGCAATTAGAATAATGTTTTGGATTGGATGGAGAAGTTTTCCGCCGGTATCTCTGTTAAAGATTCGAGATTTTTCGGAATGTTTTACTGTATTTGTATAAAATTTCTTTTCACGGATATATGGAAAACCCAAACCACTATCGATCTCGACAGCCAGAGTGGAAAGTCCTTTGTCGGAAAAAATGGGGAAAAAAAACAGAACATCGTTATTGAAAGGGGCGAGGAAAAAAAATCAACTTACCTGAAAACAAAAACTGAGAAACTTGTCCAAACTCGAAAGTCCTATTTTGTGTGTGTGTTTGTGCGGTGGATCAAACTTGTATTAGATTTCCTTGTTTATTATGACTATATACTGCTTCAAAAAGTGGGGGAGCGGGATCCAGGGCCGGTGTAACGACCCCCCCCCCCCCCCCCCCCCCGTAGAATATAGACCAGGGGAGTCATTTTTCTACGTAGAAAAATGACCCAGGGTCAATATTCTACGACAAATAGGGTCATTTGTCGACCGTAAAAAAACATCCCAGACCAGTTATCCTTCGACCGTATACACGTTGAAAAATGATCCCTTAAGAAATTTGATCCCCTACTTTTTTACACAATAAAAACTTGATTTGAACATAATTTAGTATGTAAAATATACAAAAACGGATTGGGCAGCAGGCATAGCCTAGATAACCCTTTTCCACATGAATAAGTTTAATTAATACACCTCATTAAGGTCGTACGTCTTCACGGAAGACCTTATACTTAAGGTCTTCCGTTTCCAATGGAATGATAAGACCTTACTTTTGATATGAAGAACAAGAGTCTGAATCTTCATATTAGGGGTTCAGAGGGGCCAAAAGTCTTTCATCTTTAACTCTTTAATGAGCAATAGTTTGCAATACAAATTGATAAGCAATATTGAATAAAAGATGGTCAGTATAATGTTTTACTATACATCTTCGCTAGCCAAGGGTTTCTGATACGCTACTCTCCTCATAATCATGCATATCATATCAGATATCCTTGGCTAGCGAAGATTAATGTTTTAAACAATATCCATACTTTTAATTTTTGTAAAATGGCCCAGTATGAGCAATATTTTGTAATACATTACAGAAGCATAGATATTCATCGTAATAAATTGCAACAATATCTTATAAAATTTTGATCATCTGTTTCGTAATTAATAGTCACAAGGGGCCAGAATGCTAAATCTTTGACGTTTTATATCTCAAAAAGAGGAAAATATTTTGATAAACAATGTTGTTACAATAATGTTTTAGACAATATGCATATTTTTAATTTATGTAAAATGCCCCATTAAGGACTTGAAGGGATGACCTCTAAATACATGTATATCCATTCAGCATATCTCCGTAGTGATAAGAAATCTCTGAATAGGTGTTGAAAAAAAGTCTTTAAAATCACAAAACCTTTCATTTGATATCAAGAAAAAGGGTCTGATCCCTCCAAATAGGGGCTCAGAGGGACCAAAAGTCTTTCATCTTTAACTCTTTAATGATCAATATTTTGTAATACATTACTGAAGTAAAGATATTCATCTTAACGATTTGCAACAATATATTATAAAATTTTGATCATATGCATTTATGACTTATACAGTATTCCGTCCAAAAAAGTATACTTTTGTAAATTGTTAAATATCCGTCTTTAATTGTTCCCCAGTCGATAAAACTGGAATTTATTCATTGGTCGTTCATTATTTTTTAGATCGTTGGGTATTTGAAAGGCTAAATCATTTCTTTAAAGTTAATGTTTTGTACCATTGACTTTTTTTCATAATTAATCAAATTTTATCAATACTAGTGCTCGTTACAGTATACATTACCATGATTAAAAACTACACTGCAATTAGAATTTACCATGAAAAATTAAATATATGTCATAATGCACTAGTTGGATAGGCTTGTTCAGAGTTTCCCAGCTCTTATTTTATCAGATTTGATTTCACAAACCTTAAAAACAAAAATAAAACTAGATGCTGTCATGAGACAGTAATACCCGCACTAAGGTGTTTGCCTCTAAATGCACACTTCTTCATATTGGGCTTTACCAAGGAAAAAGTCAATATAATTCAATAATTTACATAATACATGTATTCATCAAATTGAGCATAATATGCTCAGGTGACCATGTAGCTGCAGATCTGGTTTTATATATTTGTCTTTGATCATAACGCTACAGATCCCCATATGCAAAAAAGGTGCAATTTACGCGCAATATTTTTTGAGCACTTTTGGGCAGAATTTCTCCACTTTCTAGCATTAGTCAATCAACTACCTTTCACTCCCTAATTTTAAACACATTCTCTGGCCAATATGTATATTTTGTCCACCTCCCAGCCATTTATAGTAATCTCTACAGGCAATAAACTCGCTTGATGTGAATTTTCAGCAATCTAACAAATAATTTTAATCAAGCGAGTTTATCTCGAGTAGAGACGACTATAAAGGGTTGGGAGATGGATAAAATATACAGATTGATTAAATAATGTGCCTAGAATTAGGGAGTGAAAGGTAGTAAGTTGACCGATGCTGGAAAGTGGAGAAATTCTCCCCCAGAAGTGCGCAAAAAATATTGCGCCGTAAATTGCACCTTTTTTGCATTACAGGATCTGCAGTCAAAGACTAATATATTATAAAACCATAACGCTACAGATCTGCAGCTAGTGACCATGTGACCCATGGGCCTCCATTTTATAGGTATTTCATATTCTTAATTCATTACCAGTCGGAAATTAAACTACAGAATTAAATTAATGATGTAAATTAGGTTTGATAAAGGGGGGGGGATTTTTGGCACATAATTGGAACTTTTTAAATCTATTTTCTCATATAGATTAACAACAAATAATATTATTCAAATTAGTGTAAAGCGTTTTTGATGAATTTTTCAATATGTGCAAAGTTTATTTATATTTGATTAGGCAGAAACTTCTTGAAAGCTGCCATATACAAAATCAATTTAATAGTCAACCCCCACCCGTCTCCCATCAACACACACACACAAACACACCTTATTTGTCTGTTTTTGCAAATAGGCCTAGATTGCAAAGCTAAAATAAAACATCTTTTGTAAATGATAATTTTCAATTTGTTCTTGCACTATACATGTATCTGAACACCTGCATCACATTGGGCTTGCGTCACGTACCCAACTTAAGTACTAGTTTTACCACTGGCATTATCATTTTAGATTTCACTGCACGTGCAGTAGGATACTAGTGTGCATATTTGCATATATGTCGGTAGGAATTATTTCATTTTGTGTTTTAACTGGATTATATTTCATGAAGATGACAGGGCCTAAATAATAACAATCGGTAAGTACAAGTTTTGGTATAGATGTGGGTAAAATAGTCTGAAATGCAAACGGTTAGGTTAAAGTTTAAAGGATCAAAGGTCATCCGATGCTACAATAGACGAATTTCACATTCTGAAGAGTTATCCCCCGTTATCAACGTTACATTCAATTACAAGATCCAGAATTTTTTTTTCTGGGAGGGACGGGGGGGGGGGGGGGGGTTCCAGACCAGAATTTCCTGAGAAGCAAGAAAAAAAAGAAGTTATGGTTTGGTCTGTTTTCTAGGGTGGAGGGACACTTAGGGCAAAGTCATTTTTATTTCCTCCAGTATATATTATAGTCCTGCAAATTCCGGGGGAAAGGGGGGGGAGTTGAGGGGGCGATCTCCCAATCCACTTCCCTGTCCCTGTAATGACAAATGATCATGTGACTCCTAAATAGTAGGAAACTTTTTCCATTTGACTATACATAATATTGTTTCTTGTGTTATTATGTTATGTAAATTTAATGGTATAAAGGTTATGAACCCCTAGAGGTCATCCCCACTCTCCTAATGAGCTGGAAATGTTCACAATATGACTGCATTAAATTAAATAAAAGTGCATCAATGATAAGATTACTTGACATTTTATTCATGAATTTGTGTCAACATATCTTCCTAGAATTAGGAATGAGAATCATTCAGAGGTGGACCCCATTAAACTATTTGTATAAACATTTTTTTTTGCATACAGGAACAAACAGGGGTCTGGGAAGGGGTGAGGGGAAGGATCGAGTTAATATTTCTTTACGTCTTAATGGTTGAAAACTCCTAAAATGAATGTTGACCTCAAATCTAACTTGTCCTCATTATTTTTCAAGTGGTGGTGTCTCCATATGAGTGAAAAATTCCTGAGAGGGATGTTTAACAACAAACAAAATGACATAAAAACACAATATTGATTTGCGTTAAGAAATATGCAGGGGATTTTTTCCATCATAAATCTTCTTCTCAAGAACAGCAAGGGCATTCTTGTCCCCCATTTTGGGGAAAGGGAGGGGACACTAAATCTCATTTGTCTGTCAGTCTGTCCATCTTATTGACAGCTAGTATGTGCATCTGTCACAATAAATTTAACCTTGGTCATAACTTTTGAATGATAAGAGATAGTGCTTTCATATTTCACATGCACATTACCACAAAACTTTCTAAATATACTATGATTTTTTAACCCAAGTGAGACCTTGACCTTAAAGTTTTACCTACTTTCCAAAAAATAACATTTTAGATTGATCATTTTGAAAGAGAAAAGAAAGGGCATTCAAATTATACATGTTTATTACATGTGAAAAGACTTTTCTAAATATATCATGACTTTTGACTCTGTGACCTTGACCTAGAAGTTTAACCTACTTTTCAAAAATATTATATTGTATATATAACTTTTGATTCAAAACAGATAGGACTTTCATATTTGACATGTACATTACCTGCAACAAAATGTTTCAGAGCATGCTATGATTTTTCCCCTTTGACCCAATTTTCAAAAATTGATATATGATAGGGGTGCATATTTGACACACAATCTGCCATAAATTATGGTATCTCATTCACTAAAACACAGAAAGCAGAGGACCACAATTCTTTGAATTTGCTTGTATAATCTTGATAGATGGAAACATGCTCATATAATGTAGATTCAAGTTTTTTATGCCACACCATGATTAGGAATACATGTATAATTTTTGTCATGTCCGTCCTCCACCCTTCCATCTGTCTTTCCATCGGGCTCAAAGAAACTTTCTAGATATTTTTATCAAAGTTCATATGTTGATGCATATACTGATGTAAATATCCAACTGCAGCAATATTTTTTGACTTTGACTTTTCCTTTGACCTTCACTTAACTTTTCTTTAAATTAGTGTTTAGCTTTATTTTAAAGAAACCATTCAAGTTGTGTAATGAAACTTCACATGATGATACATACTGATGTAAGCTTTACGATGCTTCACTCTTTTTTACCTTGACCTTTCCTGTGACCTTGACCTCACTTTTCTAAAATTAATGTCTAGACCAGTTTTGAATAAACAATTCAAGATATATTTATCAAACTTCATATGCTGATACATACTGCTAAGAGCTATTAATACGTCAACTTATTTTGACCTTGAGTTTTCCTTTGACCTTGATCTCACTTTTTAAAATATCATTTTTCGACACCATTACTCCCCCTGGGGCAAAATCAACATTCCAAAACCTTACTGTACATCTACATGACACCACCAACCATCTCCCAAAAGATGATTAGGCTACTGTGTAAAATGTAAGAGGAGTTCAGGGAAGACGGGGCTTTTTGCATAAAAAACATCATTTTTCGACCCCCATTTGACCCCCCGGGGCAAAATCAAAATTCCGAAACCTTACTGCACATCTACATGACACCACCAACCATCTCCCAAAAGATGATTAGGCTACTGTGTAAAATGTAAGAGGAGTTCAGGGAAGACGGGGTTTTTTGCATAAAAAACGTCATTTTTCGACCCCCATTTGACCCCCCGGGGCAAAATCAAAATTCCGAAACCTTACTGCACATCTACATGACACCACCAACCATCTCCCAAAAGATGATTAGGCTACTGTGTAAAATGTAAGAGGAGTTCAGGGAAGACGGGGCTTTTTGCATAAAAAACGTCATTTTTCGACCCCCATTTGACCCCCCGGGGCAAAATTAAAATTCCGAAACCTTACTGCACATCTACATGACACCACCAACCATCTCCCAAAAGATGATTAGGCTACTGTGTAAAATGTAAGAGGAGTTCAGGGAAGACGGGGCTTTTTGCATAAAAAACGTCATTTATCGACCCCCATTTGACTCCCCGGGGCAAAATTAAAATTCTGAAACCTTACTGCACATCTACATGACACCACCAACCATCTCCCAAAAGATGATTAGGCTACTGTGTAAAATGTAAGAGGAGTTCAGGGAAGACGGGGCTTTTTGCATAAAAAACGTCATTTTTCGACCCCCATTTGACCCTCCGGGGCAAAATCAAAATTCCGAAACCTTACTGCACATCTACATGACACCACCAATCATCTCCCAAAAGATGATTAGGCTACTGTGTAAAATGTAAGAGGAGTTCAGGGAAGACGGGGCTTTTTGCATGAAAAACGTCATTTTTCGACCCCCATTTGACCCCCCGGGGCAAAATTAAAATTCCGAAACCTTACTGCACATCTACATGACACCACCAACCATCTCCCAAAAGATGATTAGGCTACTATGTAAAATGTAAGAGGAGTTCAGGGAAGAAAAGTGTGACAGACGGACGGACGGACGGACGGACATGAGTAACAACAATATACCCGAACTTTCTTTAGAAAGTGCGGGTATAAAAAGATTTTTAAAACTTGTGCATGACTTAATGTACTAGTATGTTGTTTCATATAATTTGTTCCTGCAGTTTAAAAATTTTGCGATTTATTCCACAAGGGAAGACCTTGAAATTTTCGTGTAGTGTCTATAAAATTTTCCTGTAGTGTCTATAATAGTACTATTTCGAAATTCTATTCTAAACTGGCAATAAAAAATGACGAACAAATTGTGGGTGTCGTTTTAATGTTTTCTTACTACAGCTGTAAATCTTAAAACTGTAGAATTTTGAGATTAAAAAAATAGTGAATTTCCCAGATGATGTCCTTTACACTGCATACATGGTTGTATATACATATAATTATATTATGATATTGATGGTGTTGATAATTTTACGATTATTGAATAAATACATGATCTGAAACCCAAGCTTACCAAACTCTTAAAAAAATTAAGAACGGCACCAAATACGTGAAATATACCATCAGCTATAGTGGCGGAGAGACAGAAAATTAGCCACAACCAAGCCACCGCCACCATCTGCTCCAAACACGGAGTCAGGGTCAAGGTACATTGAACACTTTATTTTCTAGTATGCTGGTAAACATGATAAGTGTAATTGCACATTATGTCTTGAGGAAAAATGCGATATGCTATTATGACACGGCTAGAATTGGCACAAGTGAAATATAATATACGGTTGTGCAACCTTGTTTAAAGCTGTCCTTATTACACTGGTTTATTGTCAGACTAATGTAGACGTTTTTTAATGTTTAATGCCAGGTACTGGTATAATTCTCCAGTTATTCATCATACAATATCAAGAATCTATTCTTTTTCTCACTGCAATCAAAAATTTATAAAGATACATACAGACAAAATATTATCTTAGAATTTAGGAATTTCTTTACTGACTTTCAAAACTCCATATTGTTTTCATCAAGCAAGATTTCATTAGCATTTTTTTTTCTTCATTGTTAAAAATTTTTTTTTTTTTAAATGTTTTACCAAGCAGATTTGAGATACAAATTATATATTTTTGCATGTAAAAATTTAAGTAACTACTTAGATATGTTAATTTCCTCCAGTCTGTGGACAGGATGTGCAGGGCATATTCTTTATATCTGGTATGAGATTCTTTACATATTGCTTTAATATAATACCCATATGTCCTGTTTAGTCATGCAGAGAAAATCATGTTTTCTATCTTGGTTTTCTATCTGTTCCTATGAGAAGAAGAGTGAAGTATAGTTGAATGCACCGTGTTGGGTTATAAATCAGAATGAATAAAGAATTCGAAACCGGATCTAAAAGATTTTGCTGATATTACGAAACACATAAATAGCAAATTTAAAACTGAAAGTAACATTTTAAGGTGTGTTAAGGAAAAAAACAGGTACATGAATGATCGAAGTCCTGTAGGGAATATTGAACACTGGTACAAAAGTAGTATTAAATGTATTCTGTGTGCGGTTCTGGATACAAATTAATAAGGAGTGGGTATATGCATCAATTGAAGTAATTTTGTCATTTTGATGCAGTGTTTTTTTAATTCAAATTGTTTGAATTTTTTTTCTTTTTTGTAGATTATGGAGTATCAATTTAATCCGTTGCGGGAATGCCAGGGTCTAGCGCTGCTTGTAACAAATTTTACCATACCTGGACGTCTCACAAAAGAGAGAAAAGGAGCTATGAAAGATGTGGAATTCATGGAAAATACATTCAAACTATTAGGATTTCAAGTAGATTCTTACAAAAATTTATGCACATCAGAATTTGAAAGAATTTTGAGTGATAGTAAGTAAGTTAATATTCACCATAAAATTTTTGTAACAAGTTTTGAGCCAAGTTATAGACATGCATTGTTATAATCCAATGCTAAGTCTTTTTCAAAGTTGTCAAATACTGAAATTCATCAATTTGAATAATTTCAAAAATCCAATGAGTTATCAATCTATATCATTTCAAAAACAAAATGTGTTTGTGAAACACTATGCGCCCGGCGGCAAAAAAGTTCGGAAATAGCTATTTTTAGCATTGAGGTCACAGTCAAGGTCACAAGATCATTGACCTTGGCTGTGATTTGAAAGAGCTTGATTGGTGGAGTATGCATACAAAATATGGAATCTCAATCTCTCATGGTTCAAAACTCATAGTGAGGGTTCAAAAAGCTATTTTTAGCATATAGGTCTCAGTCAAGGTCACAAGGTCATTGACCTTAATGTCATTTGGAAGAACGTAATTAGTGGATTACACATACCAAATATGAAGTCTCTATCTTTCATGGTTCAAAAGTTATGGCGAAGATTAAAGTTTGCAGAAAAAAGCTATTTTTAGCATATAGGCAACATTTAAGGTCACAAGGTCATTGACCTTGGTGTCATTTGAAAGAGCTTAATTAGTGGATTATGCATACCAAATATGAAGTTTCTTCCCTCCTTCAAAAGTTATGGTGAAGGTTAGAAGTTCGAGACAAACAAACAAACAGACAGACAGAAAGACAGACTGACAGGACAAAAACAATACACGCCCTGGATCTATCGATCCGGGCGTATAATTAAATGAGTTATGATGTCATGTGTAGAGGTGTAACCTAATTAAGGAATGGGTGGTATAAATCAGATTTCATTATTTGCACAACAGTTAGTCTACATGAACAACGTGGAGATATAGAACAGTAATAGAACTGTAATCGGGTTTAAAGTCCATTAATTATTACAAAATGGAGCTGTGCAAACACGGACCTCCAAAACAACAGAGACTCCGGTGGGATCGGGTGTCATGGAGGAGTGAGCATCCCCTGCCATACATATTGGTTTTCCTACAGTCTTGTCATATTGTATTTATATTTCTAGCTTCCAGAGTTCTAGCGGAGAAGGATTTCGACTGTTTTGTTTTTGCTATAAGTACCCATGGGCATGAACAAGAAGAAGCTGACAAAGCGAGAGGATTCACGGTTCGGGATCACGCCGTCCAGATGTTTGATGGAGAGTATTACAGTACCGGTCAAATACTAGAGTACTTCAGCTATCAAAAGTGTAAAGCACTGAGAGGCAAACCCAAGCTGTTCTTTATTCAGGTGATTTTTTTCCAAAATTTTAAAGGATGTTTTATTTGGTTTGATAAAAATTTATACTACGAATTCAAGAAGATTACATTTATAAAGAACTATGGATCTATTTTTCTGATTTGAAAGAAAATTTTGCTGCTTATACAGGTGTAATAACAATAAAATAATCGCTTTCGTGATTTCAAAATGCTTGTAAACCTATAGATTGATTGTATATTGTTTAACGTCCCTCTCGAGAATTTTTCACTCATATGGAGACGTCACCGTATGCCGGTGAAGGGCTTCAAATTATGACCTTTACTCGGCACTCAGGGCCATTGAGCAGTGATGGATCTTTATCGTGCCAACGCCTGCCGCTGACACGGGGCCTCGATTTTTAAGGTCTCATCCGAAGGACCCGCAACTTTCACTTCAAAGTGCCGAGCGCATGGCGAAGGAACAGTTACTACCCATTTTAACGACTAGGTCAGTCGCGGCCGAGATACGAACTAACGACCTCCCGATCACGGAGCGAGCGCTCTACCGACTGAGCTACCGTGAACGGTAGTAATCCTATTGTGTTTTTGACTACTTAAAATTCGTTATTTTAGATGTTAGATGCTGTAACAATAACCAAAAATACATAAATCAGTCTCCTACCGTTGAAATCGGAAAGAAAATAGCTTTCGTGCTTATCTGTCCTGTTCCTTGTCAGACTACAATCTATCCACTTACTTTTCCACACCTTTTTTCAAACAAAAACACATCCTTAGTTGAGAACTAGTATTGCTTAGTAATCAACGCTCCCAGAATACTTGTTCTCTAGTAGACTGTGTATGTTTTAATAGTCAAAAGATTCGTAATCAAAGATTCGGGGCATTTAGTTTTTGGCTTTTTTGTTTGTTTGTCCGCAAAACATTTATCTTCGTTATAATTTTCAAACAGTTGGTGCCAAGGTTTTCTTTTTTCACTTGTATACTGCCTGACCTAATGAACGTAACCTTAGAGTTCAACTTCCTTTAAAAAACAAATTTAGCTTGGCTATAACGTTGGCATAGTTGAAGCTAGGACTTTCATATTAATTTCACATGTGTTTTCTTTTGACAAGACCTTTCTTGGAATAACATTTTTGACCTCATTACTTTGACCAGGAAGTTTGACTACGTTAAAATTGGAAATGCGTAACCTTATAGCCATAACCTCTGAATTGTTGGTGAAAGGGCTTTTATATTTTACATAATTATGCATTCCTTGCGACATTCCTTTGTGTAACAACATTTCTTTACCTCATGACCTTGAAGTTTGATCATATGACCATAACTGCTGATTAATTTATTGATTGATTGTTGTTTTACGTCCCATTTTAGAATTTTTCATTCAAGTAGAGACGTCACCATACACAGGTGAAGGACTTCAAATTCAGACCTTTATTCGACACTCAGGGCCTTTAAGCAGCGAAGGATCTTTATCGTACCAACCTCTGCAGAGACACTAGTCCTTGATTTTTAAGGTCTCATCCGAAGGACCAACAATTTTCACTTCAAAGTGATGAGAGCCTGGAGATGGAAAAATTGCTAGCTATTTTATTCGAACTGGCGGTGTTCCTATCCCGCAGTGAGAACTCTACCGACTGAGGCATCGCGACGACTCTATAACTTCCGAATGATTGATTATAGGGCTTTTTTTATTTTACTTTCGTATTCCATGTGAGACCTTTCATTTGGGTTTTAGGTACATATATTTTAGATTTCATAACGTTCTTTGAGTTGAGTTTAACTACTTTTGAAGGAATACTTTTGCAAAAAGTTACCTTTTGATGAATACATTTCCTAGAGGAAAAGTTCCAAGGTTCAATCCACTTTTCAAAACTCCAGTCTTTTTATTCTAACAAATAATGAAGATTTGAACTATATTTTTTTTCTCTATTGCATACTTAGCTACGTAGTATTTTTTTTTCTAGCATAAATATTTTTATAGCTACCTGTGTAATTGTAAATGCAATAATTAGCTTTTCTGTTTCAATTTATATCTTTACCCACTTTGATAATTTAGGAAAAAATTGAAAACACGACACCTTTACCTACCATGACATGTTTTGATCTGTTGTACATCAGATGAAAGGGTGACTTTATTCTTTTACCAGGCATGTAGAAATTCATTGACTGATGCATCTAAACCTGGGGGTGGATTTGATCACGGAATCAATGTTGATCAACAAAGCGATGTAGGAAAAGGATCTTGTGGTGGCAGTAAGATCAATCATCATTCTCAAGGTTTTTAATTCTTGAGATATTTTAATAAAAATATTCTGCAAGAGAAATATAGTACTGTTAAAACTGCCTTATTCAACACCTATGTAATATATTTCACCGAAATTCTTACCTTTATTACAACCCTACTTTACTATTTTCTATTTTATCTACAATTATATTTGAAACGACACGTTGTCTATTCTGACTTAAAATCTGTGTCTCGTTGCATGTCCGATCAGGCATGTTTCAATGTACAATGTAATCTCATTTCTCTGAAATCTATACTTTCTCTATATTTTACAGAATACCACTACCGAATTCTTCTCAAGAACCGCTTGGCCAATTTCAACCAAACTTGCCACAAAGCATCCTTGGGTAAAGGGGATTCAAGTTTGTTCAAATGAAGGGCCATGCCTTAATTCAAGGGGAGATAATTTTGAATTAATAAAAATTTGGTGGCATCTGACTGTGCCAGGAAAGATGAAACTTATATGGAAGCATCCTCAGGTAGTGTAGATTCAAGTTTGTTCAAATCATGTCCCCCGGGGGTAAGGCGGGGCCACGATGGCCGACTAAAGTTTTACATAGAAAGATATAAGAATTTTTTTTAAAAATCTTCTTCCCAAGAACCATTATCCCAGAAAAGCTGAATCTTATTTGGAAGCATCCTCTGGTAGTGTAAATTCAAGTTTGTTTAAATCATGACCCCCGGGGGTAGGACGGGGCCACAATGGCTGACCAAAGTTTTACATAGAAATATATAGGAAAATTCTTTAAAAATCCTCTTCTCAAAAACCACTGTGCCAGGAAAGATGAAACTTATATGGAAGCATGTTCAGGAAGTGTATATTCAGGTTTGTTCAAATCATGACCCCCGGGGCGGGGGCCACAATTGCCGACCAAAGTTTTACATAGAAATATATAGGAAAATTCTTCTCAAAAACCACTGTGCCATGAAAAATGAAACTTATATGGAGGCATCCTCAGGTAGAGTAGATTCAAGTTTTTTCAAGTCATGACCCCCGAGGGTAGGGTGGGGACACAATGGCCGACCAAAGTTTTAAATTGAAAGATATAGGAAAATTCTTTAAAAATCTTCTTCTCAAGAACCACTATGCCAGAAAAGCTAAAACTTGTATGGAAGCATCCTCAGGTAGTGTAGATTCAGGTTTGTTCGAATTATGACCCATGTGTGTGTGTGTGGGGGGGGGGGGGGGGGGGGGGGAGGGTTAGGACGGGGCCACAATGGCCGACCAAAGATTTACATAGGAATATATAGGAAAATTCTTTGAAAATCTTCTTCTCAAAAATAACAAAGCCAAAATTGACCATACTTATATGGAAGCTTCCTCAGGAAGTGTGTATTCAAGTTTGTTCAAATCATGACCCTGGGGGGAGGGTTGGACCATAATGGCCGACCAAAGTTTTACATAGAACTATGTAGGAAAAGTCTTTAAAAATCTTCTTCTCAAGAAAAGCAAAACTATAATTGGTCATATTTACATGGAAGCATCATCAGGTAGTGTATATTCAAATTTATTCAAATCATGACCCCAAGGGGTAGGGCGGGGCCAAAATGGCCAACCAAATTTTTTGCATAGAAATATATAGGGAAATTTTTAAGAATTTCTTCTCAAGAATAGCAAAGTCATGATTGGTCATGGGACTACTTTTGGATTTAAATTTTTCAATAATAAACCAATTTCTACTTTTCCTAGCCATGGTGCTTAGGTGAGCGATATGGCCCATGGGCCTCTTGTTATTACTTATGCAATTCAATACCTTTTAAAAGTCTTTTACAATCAGATTTAATACTCTTTACAAAATTATCTTACAAGAAGATTTATAAACTCTACATGCAATGTCTTACAAGTAGATTCTGAGAAGATTTGTTTTACATTTCAGGAAAAAAGCTTAATCCTGACATTGGAGTTCAGGCAAATAGTCTCGGGTCAGGAGATGTTGCACACCATCCTCAAGCAGTCCGTTTGTCACAGGAGAAGAACGTTATAACAACAGTTCCCTGTCACAATGACATGCTCGTTATGTTTGCCTCGCCACAAGGTTGAGATTAAAGGACAACTACTATTTAACAAAAAAATATATGTTCTTCTGATTTTAACTTTAATTAAATAAAAAATCTTTGAATGAGAAAATATTTCAGCGTCGGGACACTCTGTGATCACATGTAATTATCTTTCGTTTAATTAATCAGGTCATTATGGTGTAAGAAACGAAGACATGGGAAGCTACCTACTGAAAAATCTGTACCAGTCCGTGGAACATTTTTATGGAAATGGAAAACTGGAGAATAATGATACCAATTTTCTGGAGGTTCTAAGGCATGTCACAGAACTGATGACATCAAGGACTTACTTCGGTGCTAAGAAATATACAAATGTTCCGTGTATAGTACACAAATTGTCCAAAGATATCGTCTTCACTTCGGGAGAAAAAATGACTAAATCAACTTAGAATGGAAAAGTGACATAAGCCTGGTTTTTTAGCTCACCTGAGCCGAAGGCTCAAGTGAGCTTCTCTGATCAAAATTTGCTGCTGTTGTTGTTTTTGTTGGCGTCGTTGTCATTAACTTTTCACATTTTCATCTCAGGAATCACTGGGCCAATTTCAACCAAACTTGCCACAAAGTATCCTTGGGTGAAGGGGATTCAAGTCTGTTTAAATGAAGGGCCAAGCCCTCTTCCAAAAGGAGATAATTATGAATTAATAAAAAATTAATGGTATCTTTTTAAAATCTCCA
This sequence comes from Saccostrea cuccullata, assembly GCF_032062105.1. Classification (NCBI taxonomy): domain Eukaryota; kingdom Metazoa; phylum Mollusca; class Bivalvia; order Ostreida; family Ostreidae; genus Saccostrea; species Saccostrea cuccullata. Next base: position 19,288 of record NW_026920841.1, on the reverse strand, counting down.
GAACCATTGGGCCAGGTAAAATGAAACTCATCTGGAAGCGTCCTCAGGTAGTGAAGATTCAAATTTGTTCAAATCATGACCCCCCGGGTAGGGCGAGGCCACAAGGGCTGATCAAAGTTTTACACAGGAATATATAGGGAAAATATCTTCAAAAACCTTCATCTCAAGAACAACAAAGCCATCGTGAAATTTATATGGAAGCATCCTCAGGTGGTGTAAAATCAAGTTTGTTCAAAACATGATCCCCTGGGGTAGGGCAGGGCCTTAATGGCTGATCAAAGTTTAACATAGGAATATATAAGGAAAAACTTTTCTTCTCAAGAACAGTGAAGTCATTATTAGTCATATTTATATGGAAGCATCCTCGGGTTGTGTAGTTCAAGTTGTTTAAATTATGACCACCCGTGGGAGGGGTGGGGTCACAATGGATGATCAAAGTTTAACATACATGTAGGAATATATAGGGGAAAATCTTTAAAAATCCTCTTCTTAAGAACATTAAAGCCATTTGTGTCAAATCTATGTGAAAGATTTCACAGGTAGTGTAGTTCAAGTTTGTTCAAATCATGACCCTTGGGGGAAGTGTGAAGCCCCAATGGACAATGAAAGTTTAGCATAGGAGTACATAGGAACACTCTTCAAATATCTTTTTCTCAAAAACACCAAAGCCACAATTGTTCATATTTATCAATTGAAAGCATCAACAGATAGTGTAGATTCAAGTTTGTTCAAAATCTTGACCCCCTGGGTTGGGTGGAGCCACGATGGACGATACAAGTTTAACATATTAGGAGAATAAAGGAAAAATTTTCTTCTCAAGAACAGCAAAGCCATGGTTTGTCATTTTATTTGGATGCATCATCAGAGAGTTTAGATTAAAGTTGTTCAAATTATACCCCCTCCCCCTTACCCCTTCTGCTCTTTAGGAGTAGGTCGGGACCTCTCATGCATTTAAGCTTTTTAATTATACTAAACTGATTTTTGCTTTTTACCTAACCACAGTACTCAGGTGATTGATGTGGCCCCTGGGCCTTTTGTTAGGTTATACATTTACGAATTTAAGTGCAAGAGAATACATACCGGTAATTCATTTATTATACTGACATTTATCAAATGTTTTAGAAATAAATGCTTACACATGTAGAGTGTATTAAAATGCTAATTTTACATTAAATGGATGTTTTGTGCGCGAAAATTATATTTGGAAAACCATTTAATTTTCTATACAAATATATTGCATACCGGAAAACCGTTATTCATTTTGTTTTTAAACGTTATAAATTATGTCTTAAAAATGTTTATTTCCATATTTTTTTTTTAATAGTTTAATAAACAGTGTAGAAATTTCCAATATATACATGTAATTAAAATGTAATAATTAAAAAATTCCAACAGGTAGAATATCACAGATAAAATCTATAAGTGTAAATGTGACAGAATCAAGTTTTATACGATATGCAAACGTGCAGAGTTATGCACATTTATTCCTTTAAGTACGCGAAGTCGAGATGAGCTTATGCTAAACCCCAGCGTTAGTGTCGGCGTCCCAGGTTTAAGGAGCAAGTCCATTTCAAGTATAACTAGAAGCCCTGCCTGAACCAAACTTGCATGGATGATGCATCTAGGGATGGACACTACCAGCCTTGCTTCGGATGCTGAATCTGGCCTACATTTACCGAATGAGTGACCAGCTTCAAGTTTTTAGAGCATGTCCATTCCAACGAGATATCAACGAAAAGGCAAGATTGGTTGTTTCAGATGCCATCAGATGGTCATCTAGCAACTGGATGTAGAGTCAGGTTAGATCATCAGAGGAGACATGCTCATTTAAACTTCAACAGGCCGAATCCTGGGATCGAGGATCAGGCCAGATCAAAGGGAGGCCCAGCGACAAGGAGGCAATAGTTGGAATGTCTTAGAAGGTAAACATTGAGATCGAGCAGGTCACTTACCCAGCACTCATTGACACGTGTTACAGTGTCTACCATCAGTTCCGAGTTTTATGACCAGTATTTATCTCATATTGAGATTCATCCTCTTGATGAATTACTGCATATTGAAGGTGCAGATGGACAACATATGCCCTACTCAGGCTCTATATCTGTTAGCGTTAAGCCTTATGGTACACCTCATGATGTTTTGAATGATTGTTGCTTGCTTTAATTGTACCTAACAGTAATTATAATGCTAGAGTACCTTTTCTTATTGGTACTTACAATATTAGCCGCTTCATGGATATCCCCAGAGATAAGTTCGGATCGAGATATCTTCAAGATGCTCAACTACAAACTTTATGGTATCTAGCTTTCAAGTATAAGGCTTTGAGGCAGAGAGACTTACAGCGACACAGCAATAGACTTTGTCTTATCAAGTCTGTATCTACAGAACGAGTGAGTATTCCTCCCAATGGAACAGTGACGATCCAAGGATACGTGGATAAGAAGTTGCCATATCGCAGAGTCCTTGCCTTGTTTCATGCTAAAATGAAATCCATTATCCGTTCCGATCTTGATATCACTTCATCACTCCATCTGTATGACCATGAGTCCAGCACTACTATACCTGTGGAGATTTGTAATGTTACCACAAGGACCGTTGCAGTTCCACCACGAGCAGTTTTGTGTAAACTTCAGCCTGTCCAGATATTAAACATCATGGTGCCTGAGACAACCATCATCCCTGTTCTATAGAACATCTATGACAAGATCAGGATTTCACCATCGGTGACTACAGAAGAACAACATCATTGTAAACAACCGATCTCCCGATCTCAGAATTTTTGGACATATTTACAACCTGCTCAACAGATATTGGAACAACAGATATGGCTAAACATCCGATTGACTTGTATGATGAAAGACGATTTAAGCAGAAGTATATGAGAATTCCACCAGCCATGATTGAAGAGGTCAGGGCACATATCCAAGAGTAATTAGCAAGTGGAGTGAATCGACCATCACACTGATGATGATAAGAAATATCAACAGGTTCTTGTTTCTCCAGAAGTCATTCCTATTTTACTGGACTTTCTACATGACAGAATGGGAAATCCAGGTAGAGAAAAAAAACCACAGCATTGGTGATGGACAGATTCTAATGGCCAAGAATGCGCAAGGAGATTGACAATATTGTACTTAAGACTTGCATGGCTTAGTCTTTGAGACATGCATATGACTACTGGCAGGATCAACCAGATAAGGCCACTAGGAGCGCCTCCGACCCTTGCGACAGACGTTTCTTTCCGACCACCGTCCTCCTCGCCACCATTATATTGACCATTGCGATAGATGTTTAAAGTTCAAAAACACCTGACCCTTGGCGGGGAAGTCATGTCCTATGGACCTAATTCTATCAATGGTTTAGAAAGCAGTGCATTTCATATGAGCGTTATAGAGTCAAAGTATATCTCGTTAATTTAATATTTGGCATCTCTGGGAATTAAATGTTTTTCACTGAATTTTATATTAAAAAATTGGAAGTTAAAAATAAATAGGCCCCAGAAAAAATAATAGGCCTCAGAAAAAATGCTGTGAATTTAAATTTCATAAAATGTTCATTTTTTTCCATCACATTAACCCCCAATATCTTAACCGTGTATTCATGGTAAGGATGTGAATTTGAAACGCTCTTTTCTGGGTAAACTAAATGAATATCGAAGGCATGGTGCCTGAATATTTCTTGAATATCAATAGATAATCAGGGTCACGCGTTTTTCATCGTCTGAATACATAGTCAGCACATGTTTGTCGGCTGTTCTTAAGAAAACTGTAGTTTTATATTGAACAAAATAATGTTATATTAAAAGGAGAAGAGCCGACAAACGTGTGCTCACACTAAATTTATCAAAAAACGTGTCAAAACAAACTTCTCGCTTCCATTGTTCAGTCATTCCCGTATAATTCATACAAATGAAAAAACGCTATGTCGCCAATACATTTCAAAGCTATGGTTACTGATATTCAAATTATTCCTTGACCCTTTATGTTAACATATTTTGTCACACAAAAAAACATTAGCTGGTATATTTTTTGATATTTTTTCTCCGAGTATTTACACAAAAGGAAGCCCGGAATTGTGTAAAAGGCGATGTCGCCATAGTATACCTTGCAGTTTGAATGTGCATTACCTGTTCGCATTTTGTTCTAAACAAACAAAAATTGTTTTAATTAATGAAGAAACATGTCAAAATCAAATAAATGAAACTTTCATTGATAAATGAATAACGATTTTTAAACAAACCTTTGATCATCGCTGTCGCCTTTCACCTAACCCACCGTAACTTTGTTTGAATATTTTTTAAGATAATACAATATATCATTAGTACAGCTAAAACTGTGTTTTTGTGTCTAATATATGTTAAAACTTTAGCACAGAATCTTTTTTAGACAAATCAATAAAACCATGTTCAAAATTTTTAAAAATGTGGATTTTTTATAATGTCGCATATAAGAACCTAACCTACGTGACGGTGATTGTGAAGAAACAGAGGCTCTGTGAAGTACTATTTCAATGCAGTTGATTGACACCAATGGGTATGTCTAGTAAACAAAAACAAATGTAAGGAAATTTAAACAACAATTCAGAAATAAAGAAATTATTAATGGTTCTAACCTCCGTAACCTCTAACCTACGTAACAGAAATTCAACAAAATCTGACGTGTGCATCATTTCAGGTGTTTAAATCTTCCAGATAATAACAGTAATAGTTTACCCTATAAGTTGACAACAAATTGGAATATAAAAATCATAATGCGTTTAAAGCATAAAATAAAGGTATTTTTGAAAATATTATGGTAAAAATGGCCTTAACTAAGATGTTTTTGCATATTACAAATAAAAATGATAGTGGTTTTTTTTTTCGTTTTGTATTAAATGTCTAATATTCCGTGATGTGTATGGGCACAAAAAGGTCACCCTTATGTGAACTATCAGCGATGTACAGGAAAATTATACTCGTTTATACGTAAAACCAGCGATGTTACGGGGGTTGGGTTTTTCTGCAAAAAATGGATTTTTGTGTTTTAAGTGAATTTTTCATATAATATGATATATTGAATAAGTTTTTTCATGAAAAATTATGTTGATGTGAGACAGTCACTTCACAATGATTCAATAAATCACTTCATTATTACAAGTTTCAGTAAGGTATTTCGTAACGGAGGTTAAAATTATTTGTTTTGTTTTTTTTTAATTTAAATGTATTTGCCTAAAAAACATTAATACAAATATTTTTTATCCTTTTTTACAAATAAATATTGTTTTCTAACTGTTTTTTTTTTATTTAAATTCACAATTAGGTAAACGCATTCACACCGATTGTTTGAAACGAAGGTTGTATATTTTGTAACGGAGGTTATAGAAGTTTAAATCTTCACTTTCACATTTGCAGTTAAAAAGACAATAATATATTAATAAATATTTGATTAAGTTGATTGACCCTTAGTAATGCTGAGCGACATAAGTTTGTAAAGCCAATAGGACGTCTAAAATTCGGTTTACTCTTTTTGTAAATATTCAGAATAACCTCCGTAACGAAACACACTTTTTGGTAAATTGCTCTAAAAAAGAGGAGAAAACTGTTTAGTTCTTCTCTTAATTGTGTAAATACATTCTTTTTAAAGTGTGTTTGACACGTTTTACAAAGTATTTTTATCTCTTAATCTTCAAAACGAGTTTGTGTAACCTCCGTTACAATTTTAGAGCAATTTGTATATCAACTTTTCTTTAAAAAATGGTCAATTTATAATCAGATAAGGTCTTTAATTTTCAAGATATATCCTTTTATTTTTCAAATCAAGTGGTCAAATAATGTAATAATCTGTTTGCTTGGCAATATTCCTACTGGAAAATAGTGTTTATTTTATTGTCCAAAAATTCCGTTATCTGGATTTACACATATTTAGTCAATATTTTTTATGTTTGCAGTTCAGAATTTCTTCTGTCATAATTTAGTAGTATATTGATAAAGCTTCGAAGTTCAATAAAAATTAAAACATGAACAAAGACTTTAAAAACTTTACAGCTGCTTTTTCTGAGTTATAACCTCCGTTACGGAGTTCTTTCATGTGGTTTGTTGGAATAGCCATAAAAACTAAACGAAGAAAGATTAACGTGTAAAATTTCATTTGATTAATGAAGGATGTTTACTTTATCAATCAAACACAAAATTATATCATTGCTCTTATATTCGTTTTTCAATACTATGGACTTGGTAAATGTATGAATTATATGGGAATGACTGTGTTATGTCTTCGTTTGACCTGTTAAATATTACAATTCATCACGTGATGTCCACCTGCGAGTATACTCGTGAAAACAGTTACATTGTATTCTTCAACCTGGCCTCGATCCAAATCATGTCTTTGAGTGTGTTTTGTTGCTGTTTTCGGAATTGAGCAAATTAAATATTGTTTTAATTTTATGTGTCATCACATTTTAAAAATAATTTCATATTGACATCACTGTAATACTTAGTATGCTAAACAGGTATTCGAATTTTTGGAGAGAGAGAGAGATGGATAGAGAGAGATGTCAACAATGACGCCGATCGATAGCCCCGCCTCCTATAAATATTGATTGAGTGACATAAAAACCACTCCGGGTACATGTCGAATTCCGGAAGACGACACACATGTATCGTTGCTTCAATTTTGATACATGACAACAGGGCATTGTTTTTGCACAAATATTCTACCTAATATAACCAAGTATATGTAGCTCTTTCCATTGTTTGTAATATATTTTGGATTCACTTCATTTTCAGCTTGGTAGAGGAGTCGCAAAAAGATCCAAAATAGGATAATTAAGCGAGACAGTGTGCTCGCGAAAAATAAGTTCTCGCGTACAATAGTATTCCATAAGATTATATAGAGCAATAACCACAATTCGTGAAAATTTTGTCTTCCTTATCAAGTGTAAATGACTATCTCGCGAAAATAAGGTGTCGCTATAATTTAGTGATCTACAGTATTAAACTTGGAGAAATGTTTCACCCCTGGCTTTGGAAAAAGAGTAGGCGCACTGGGGTTCACGAAAGAAACACGAAACATTCTAAAACCCCGAAATTAAATAAATTTTAAAAAAAATCACTATAACGAGCAGCATTCAAAAAATTTGATTTCATTTTTCTCATGTATTGAAAGAAAATGACTTATGCAAAATCAAGACATGTAGGCTTAGTATATGATTATTAATACTTAATTTGACAGATTTGCAATAAATTTTGAAAGAAATGTAAAGAATTTCAATATGTTTCCCTCAAAACCCCTGGATTACTGATTTTGTTTGTTTTTCTGTAATGGAGCATCACAACAAAGATAAATGTAGACTTTAAACATTAAAAAATGAATCGGACTAATGTACCTTCAGCATCTGCTTAATATTCTGTGGTTAATCTTCTGCATTTTCAATTCCATTCCAAAGTCATCATTCACTTGTTTGTCTGTATGATAATTCATTGCACCGCTTTAATCTCCGTGTATGTTTTAAGGAAGACCCCCCCCCCCACTCTCCTTATCAAATTCTTTCAAATACCTTTTACAGTGTAGCCGAATCCCTAAACACTGAGTACTTTTCATTTAAGCCTGCATTCAGTCGTCATTAACACCTTTGTCTTTGTTCTAATATCTCAGATAAATCAAAATGCGATATATGCCTTATACAATTCTGTATTAAAATATTCTGTATTGAAAATATTTTTAATACGGACATGTATTCGGCATATATCCAATACTTGTCTTACCGTTTGCATGTGCTCGATGTCAAATCCTCGAATGTGGGGTGCATTTAAAATCCATCTGACAAAGTGCAGAGTTGGTTTGTAGGTGTGTACATATGTAGATGAATATCACTACATATAGGCTAACGCTAGATGGTACAAACTCTAATGTGAATTTATTTTTTTACAGAATGCAGAAGAAATATCAACCTAGTATATATTGCAATAGCCCAATTTTTTTTCAAATTTTCAGAATTGCTGTCATCTGCTGACTCTAAAGTATTAATTGAACTATGTAGTTACATGAATAGAGTATATGAAAAAGTCTGTCCTGTATATTTTTTACTTTATAAAATGAATGTATTTCCGCCATTTCACGTGTATCTTGTATAATGTTTTTCTTATCTATATTGTACATACATTGTAGAACCTCATGTGCCATTAACTAGTTTGAGTGAATAAAATGAACTTGAACTTATAACTATGCAACCCTGAATGAAGTGGATCCATGGAGAGGTGGCTTCAATTCGGATGTAGTTTTTATTTAAATAAATGTACTTCAAATATTTCTTAAAATTATAAGATTGATTGATTGTATACTGTTTAACGAATATTTAACTGATATGGAGACGTCACCATTGCCGGTGAAGGGCTGCAAATTTAGACCTATGCTCGGCACTTACGGACTTTGAGCAGGGATGGATCTTTATCGTGCCACACCTGCTGTGACACGAGGCCTCGGTTTTTACGGTCTCGTCCGAAGGACCGCCCCATTTAGTCGCCTTTTACGACAAGCACGGGGGTACTGAGGACCTATTCTAACCCGGATCCCCACGGGGCCTTAAAATTATAAGAAGCAGATGCACTAAACAGGAACAAAATGTGTTTCTTGGACTCGGGAAAAATATAACATATATATTGAGACTTTTTAGTACATTTTCTACTGGAGATACTCGTGGGAATTATTCAGTTTCGCAGAAAATGGTATCCCGAGACAATTGAATGTCACTTTCGTTTTTTTATCGGGAAAATTAAAAGAAAATAATGAATTAGTTTACTTACTTTCTTATTTAATATAATGAATTAGTTTAATTAGAATATTTTAGTTTATCATAAATTGTGTAACTGAAAATAATTAATTTGTAAGCACAGATCACTCTAACTGCATAACTTCAAACAAAATTCTTTTATGTATAGTTCTTGGAGCTTCCTTAAAGTCTCAACTGGGTTGAGCATATTTGCGAGTTTCAAAATAGTGTAAATATAAAAAAAATCTTTGATTTATAATTTTGAGACGATTCTAATTACCATTCAATCCTAATAATTCCTTTCAAATTACTTTTCAAAATCATTGCATGATTTAAATTTTTTTATTCTTGTATGTATATCTTATAGTTTTTAGCTTATATTCAATCCTGCTATGGGAATCTTATCACACAGAATGACTTCAATGTTTTATTAAAAAGTAAAAGATTGTTCAAAAAATATAAATCGTCACATGAACCAATTTTGATTCATGAAACTTTTTTGATAAATATTTCGATGCACCTGCATGTGCAGAAATGTACCTTTATTTTAGCACAACTTTAAAAGTGAGTTTTATTGTCTTTATAAACCTAAGCGAGTATACTTTTTAATGTACAGGATAGAGATTCTTTCATCTTGAAATTATGTTAACTGCAAGAAAACTGAATCATATACATATACTGGTATATATATTCTCTATTTTGTATTATCAATATTTATTTCGCTCAGTAATAAATACATGTAATCAACATTGAATTCAAAAGCCGACTAAAATGTTTTGCTCTGCATGGTAAATAAAGTCATAAAACATGAACAAAAGTAAAAAGCTTTAATGGAGTACAAATGTCCATGTACAGGTTAATGAAGAGACACCCGCAGAAGGCTAGGGATACAGGTGTAAAAAAACAGAAAAAGGTGCAATTAGAATAAGGCTTTGGATTGGATGGAGAAGTTTTCCACCGGTATCTCTGATAAAGTTTCGAGATTGAAACTACCTGTAGATTTTTAGGATTGTTTTACTGTATTTGTATAAAATTTCTTTTCACTGATATATGGAAAACCCAAACCACTATCGATCTCGACAGCCAGAGTTGAAAGTCTGGAAATGAGAATATCGTTATTGAAAGGGGCAAGGAAAAAAATCAACTTACCTGAAATCAAAAACTGAGAAACTTGATAAGTCCAAACTCGAAAATCTTATTTCGTTTTGTGTGTGTGGATGTGGGGTTAGGATCAAACTTATATTACATTTCCTTGTTTATTACGACTATATACTTACTATATATATATAAAAGTCGGGGAGCGGGAAAGGGAAAGGCGCATCCATGGCCGGCCAGTGAAACGACGAAAAGTGACTTCTGTGGAATATAGACCAGGAGGTCATTTTTCTATGTAGAAAAATGATTAATAATAAATGATTGATTTTATATTGTTTAACGTCCCTCTCTAGAATTTTCACTCATATGGAGACGCCACCATTTGCCGGTGGAGAGCTGCAAATTTTATCCTATGCTCGACACTCGGGGCTAATGAGCAGGGAGGGATCTTTTTCGTGCCAACACCTACTGCGACACGGGATCTCGGCTTACACGATCTCCACGTCCCACAGTGGAATTCGAACCAGCGACGTAAAGATCGACTCCTTACTTCGCGACTCCAGAGCAGACGCTCTAACCACTGCGCCACGCGGGCGACTGTAGAAAAATGAAACAGAGTCAATATTCTACTACAAGTAGGGTCATTTTTCGACCGTAGAAAAACATTTCAGACCAGTAATTCTACTACATTGAAAATTGACCCCCACAGAAATTTGACCCCCTATTTTTTACACAATAAAAACCTTAATTTGAACATATTTTAGTACGAAAGAAATACATCACCGGATTGGGCAGGAGGCAGAGCCTATATAAGCCCTCTTCATGTGCACAGGAATAAGGTTCATCAATACACATTATTAAGGACTCCAACGGAAGACCTTATTGTTTTGTTTGGTTTCATTTTCCCTATTCTTACCGATTTTGTGCACGTGAGTTCTCGGTAACAACTCGGCCGATTTTCATTGAACTTTCAGATTTGATAGGTATTTGTCTGAACCTTATTGGATTTTTTTCAGCGATGACGTCACTTTCTATCTCGAGATATTAAGTATTTTCTTCTTTCTCTATTTTTATCCCTATTTTTCTTTTTCTTCTTTCGGGTCGGCTTCTCCGGGAAACTCCTCCGAAACGCCTTAAGATATTGACTTAAGATTTTCAGCTTAAGTAATGGAATTGTCTCTAAAACATTCCACAAAATTTTACACCTTTTGTTTCGTTTCTTCTAACCTGTTCATAATTTGTTGAAACATGTTGAGGAATAGTTGTGCAGAATAATAAGACCTTTCATTTGATATGAAATCTCTGAATAGGTGTTGAACAAAAAGCCTTTAAAATCACAAAACCTTTCATTTGATACAGGGGCTTGATTTTCGAATTAGGGACTCAGAGGGGCCAAAAGTCTTTCATCTCTAAATTTTTTATGATCAATATTTTTGTAATACATTACGAGGCTAAGATATACTCTTAACGATTTGCAACAAAATATTATAAAATTTTGATCATATGTTACGTTATTAGGGGTCACAAAAGGCCAGAATACTAAACCTTTGATTCTTTATATCTCGAAAAGGAGGAATATTTTGCAATATATATTTCAATTTATGCAATATTGAACAAAAGATGGTCAGAATAATGTTCTTATTAATATGCATACTTTTAATTTTTTGAAAAATGGCCCTATTTAGGACCTGTATGGATGGCCCCTAAATATTTCCATTCAGCATACCTCCACAAGGAAAGAAATCTCTGAATAGGTGTTGAACAAAAATTCTTTAAAATCACAAGATCTTTCATTTGATATCAGAAAAGGGGGCTGATTCTTCAAATTAGGGGCTCGTCTTTCATCTTTAACTCTTTTATGATCAAACGATTTGCAATAAAATATTATAAAATTTTGATCATATGTTACTTAATTAGGGGTCAAAGGGGGCCAGAATGTTAAATTCTAATAATAATATTTTTATAAGCAATATTGAACAAAAGATGATCAGAATAATGTTTTAAAAAATATCCATACATTTAATTTTTTGTGAAATGGCCCCATTAAGGATTTATATGGATGACCCCGAAATATTTCCATTCATACTAAATCTTTCATGCCATATATCTTGAAAAGGGGGACTATTTTAATAAGCCATATTGAACAAAAGATGTTTAAGATATTCTGATATAAATCAGAAGAATTAAATTTAATGAAGAAAAACTTAATGTCATTCTCTTTTTACGAGTAGTATCTCAGACAAAATCATATCTCATCTTACCGAGAAATCCAACGGAAGACCTACTCGTTGCTCGTAGCGAAGTCGTATCTAGTTTTTCTACTTTTAATTGAGGTCTTCTGTTTTCAACGGAAGATTTATTGTTTTCGTTCGGTTTCTTTTTCCCTATTATCATTATTCTTACCGATTTTGTGCAGGCGAGTTCTTGGTCTCTTCACGTCTAATAGGTATTGGTCTGAACCTTATTCAAAATTTTTTTCAATGATGATGCACTTTCTATCTGGAGAGGATTTTCAGAGGGCCGGCTTCTCCTTGAAACTCCTCCGAAACAACTCAAGATTTTCAGTGAAAGTAATGGAAGAATTGTTGAGTTGCAGTCAGGTGTCCAAATTTTTCTAGCGCAAAAGGCGTCAAACATCAATAGGGCCCAAAAATGTCTCAGAAACATCGCACAAAATTTGACACCTTTTGTTTCATATCTTCTTACCTCTTCATTATTTGTAAAAACATATTGAAGAAAAACTGTGCAGAATAATTAAAAGCTTTCAGATTATTTTAAGAAAAGGGGACTTACTCCTCAAATAAGGGGCTCAGAGGGGCCAAATGTCTTTCATCTTTAACTCCTTAATGATCAATAGTTTTTGTCGATGACGTCAAATTATATCTCGATTATTAGATTGTCCTGGAAATTCCTCCAAAACGACTCAAGATATTGACTTCAGATTTTCAGAAAAAGTAAGGGAATAATTGTAGAGTTGTACGCAGGTGTCCAAATCTTTCTTGCGCAAAAGGCTCTGACTCCTCGGGTTAGGGGCTCAGATAGGCCAAAAGTCTTTCATCTTTTTGTAATACATTACAGAAGCAAAGATAGTAATCTTAACAATTTGCAACAATGTAATATAAAGTTTTGATCATATGAATTTATGACTCCAACAGTATTCCATCCAAAAAAGTATATTTTTGTAAATTGTTTTGTCGAATACCCTTCTTCTATTGTTCTTCAGTCTCTAAAAGTGGAATTTATTCATTGGTCGTTTATTATATTTTAAGATCGTTGGGTATTTGAAAGGCTAAATCATTTCTTAAAAGGTAATGTTTTGTACCATTAACTTTTTCCATAATGAACCAAATTTTATCAATACTAGTACTCGTTACAGTATATAGTATCATGATTAAAACTACACTGCAAGTACAACTAAGATGGGACAAGCAGCCTTTCGATGAACGTTTTCAACTGTAAAATACTGTTTGGAAAAAAAGGGGACAGGTCCCCCCACCCCTTCCTCGATACCATGTGCCGCTCAAGAAGAGGGATAAAAATAATGCAATAGTTTTGCAAAAATTTGCAAGATTCTTCAGAAGCTTATCGCCCTATTACCTATGCAAAATTACTACTAGACTTAATATCTAAAATTACTTCCAAACTCTGATTTTCTTGTCACAATATTTCCTGCATCGTTCCACTGATAGTTATATTCCTTTCCAAGAACGAAAGCTGAAATATACCTCATACAACCTAAAGCTTATTTATCAAGAACTTGAATTCGAATGCCACGTTATATACACATATTTTAGGCATTTCGTTTTTTTTCAATGAAAAATTAAAAATATGTCATAATGCACTAGTTGGATAGACCGGATGTAACAACGGCGCTGTCGGTTGATAACCCTGACCTTCATTCGATTCTGATCCTTTTTGGAAACTTTCTAGCTGGTTATGTGACTGCTGTGAATGAGGGTTCAACAAAGCAGCTCTCAAATGTACAGGATTTGATGAAATTGCAGGAGAGTGTTGTATGTCGCCATGATACATCCTCCATAACTCAGTCACAGTTTCCATGACAACACTTCCGCTTTCATTATCTTGAACCAGCTTTAAAAAGGAAATTACATCTTCTCCAAAGGTTGAAGAAAATCGTTCAATATTTCGGTCTGACAAGGCTTGTTCTGAATTTCCCAGCTCTGATTTTATCAGATTTGATTTCACAAACCTTCAAAACAAAAATAAAAAGAAATGTTGAAAACTAGTGCATCTACTTAATAATATACTAGTTTATTGATTCATATATTTTGTTCCTGCAGTTTAAAATGTTGCGATTTATTCCACAACATTAATTTCACAACATTAATTTGAAATTTTTCTGTAGTGTCTATTAGGTCTATATTACTATTTTGGAATTTCTATTCAACTGACAATAAAAAATGACGAACACACTATGAATTTGTCATTTCTTTGTTTTCTAACTAAATCTTAAACTGCAGAATTTCGGAGGGGAAAAATGAATTTCCCAGATATTGTCCTTTACACTGCATACATGGTTGTATATACATGTAATTATATTATGATATTGATGATTTGCTAATTTTACGATTTTTGAATAAATACATGACCTGAAACCCAAACTTACCAGACTCTGAAAAAAGGCAGGACAGCACCAAACACGTGAAATATACCATCAGCTATAGTGGCGGAGAGACAAAAAATTAGCCACAACCAAGCCACCGCCACCATCTGCTCCAAAAACGTAGTCAGGGTCAAGGTACATTGAACACTATATTTTCTAGTATGCTGGTAAACATGATAAGTGTAATTGCACATTATGTGTTGAGGAAAAAATGGAGAGGGTTTGCGAACAGTCAAATTGTTTCCCTTCAACTTTCCTATTATAAAGGAACCAAAGCCGATTTCGTTGTTCTGTTTTAGGACAGAATCCAAAAATCCCAAATGGATGGAAATACTCATAAAATACGTTAATTTAATAAAACATTGCAATATCGTAAATGCCCCGAGAGATAAAATGTTAATTTTCCGGTTTTGTATCCATTGGTAGATGTAGATGGCGAGTCTCTTGCCCTCAAATTTGCCGTCTTTTTCTCCACTTCCTGTCTGAACAATAAAATGGATCCCCAACTTCTTTTTTGTCAGATTCCACAACATAAACGGAATTCGAAGAATAATAGCCTGTCCAATCAGAAATAGAGACACATATTGGTACACAGTTGTCTCACCGGAAGGATCATCATCATTGACAGAAACCCAATGATAGGCATTGTCATCGCTGGTTTTCCCCGGCACATTCCTTACTGCTCTAGCTTTATAACACCGAGCTTTTCCATAATCAACCATGGCTTGTGTGAACTCGGCTGGAAACGCACATTCAATTGGATTAAAACACACGGGGTACAAAAAAGCCAATATGCCCAACGTAAGGAAAACCAGAGGAGTCCATTTTCCATTCAGTTTGTCCACCCAACTCTCAAAAGACAATGTGAATTTTTTATCAGCCATGCTGGACCTTGAATAGTTGAAGAAATTTTTAAATATTCAAGATTTCTTGCGATGCTTGTTGTTACCTTGACTTTTCCTTTAACCTTGACCTCAGTTTTCCGCTCAGTTTCAAAGAAAATATGCGAGATATTATTTCAAACTGTATAAACTGTATATGCTGATTGAAATTAAATCTTGCATACAATATGCTGATACATATTAGTGAGGGTGTTATTTAACTGTTTCTTTGACATTCCCTTTGACCTTGACTTAACTTCTTAAATCTATGTTTGAGCTCAGTTTTCAAGAAACACAAATCAAGATATATCAATCCTCATAATTAAGCTGATGCACTGTTGTGAATTCAACTGCATCAAAATATTTGACTTTGACCTTTAACATTGATCTTGACGTCACTTTTCTTAAATTTGTGTTTTATTCAGTTTCAAAGAAACTATTCGAGATATTGTTATCTAAACAAATACATGTATACTCGATATATGTTGTGGTGAGAACTATTCAGCTGTGTCCAAAATGTATGACCTTGATTTTACTTTTCTTTATTTTTTCCAATAATCATATTTCTGAATCATATATTCATACCAATATTTATGTTGTCTTACCAGTGTACCCTTGGCGGGGAAGTCATGTCCTATGGACATGTTTTTAGCTATCAATGGTTAATGTAGCAGTACATTTCTTATGACCGTTAGAGTCAAAGTATAATCTCATTGATTTAATATCTGACATTTCTGGAAATAAAATGTTTTTTTCACGGTGTTTTATAAAAAGGTTTCGAAGATTAAAATAAATAGACCTCAGTTGTTTGGTAATGTAGTGTAGACGTAACTTATCCCTGTTTACTGTAAATTTCTCTTTAAAACCTGTCGTATTTTGCACAAGAGAACGAGACGTTTTGCTCCAGATAAAATCAACGTAATGGCAAAAATATTACTTGACTGAGATTTTTTTCTTTTTGACTTATTTAAAAAACACTTGTCTTACCGTATGCATGTACCTGATGTCAATTCCTCAAATGTGGGGTGCATTTACAATCCATCTGACAAATGTGTAAGGTTGGTTTGCAGGTGTGTCTACAATAATGCCCCGAAATTTAGCGGCCTTGATACGTTTAGAATGTCGGTGATAAGCCGTCTGCTAAAAAAAAAAAACCAACGTGTTATTTACGGATCGGATCCATTGCGTGGCTTATATTCTTCATTTATTTATACTTCAACTATTATTATTCTAAAATGCTCTAAACAGTCAAAAAAAAAGTGCTTCTTGGACTCTGAGAAAAATATAAGATATATTTAAGTATGTATATTGAGACTATTTAGTACATTTTCAACTGGAGGAACTTGTAGAATTCTTTTTCTTATTTTTTTGTTTAATATGATAAACAAGATTTAATAAAAATATTTTGATTTATTAAAAATTGTATGTTATTCATTCTATCTTTATTAACATTCATTCCTTATCATTCCTTTCAATTACTTTTCAGATTGATTGATTAATCTTTGAATTTTGTATGTAAATTTTATGGTTTCAAGCTAATAATTAGTCCCGCTATGGGAAAAGGTTGAAGAAAGATAACGAATCGTTTACAGGAACTTTTGATTTGTAAATAATGAACTTTTTTAAATATAAATATTTATAATGCTTGTGCAAAAAATGGACATACTCGTATGTTATCAAAATTTAACAGTAAGTTTTCTCGGGTCTTTGAACAAATGTACGGGTATATTAAAAAATATACAGGCCATGGTGTTAACTGTAAGAAACTGAATTATATGCATGTGATGTATATTCTCTATTATGAATTTTCAATATTTATTTCGCTTAGTTTATTCATATTACACCTGTATTTCCCGTTACGAGGAATGTGGTTTACAGATGAATGAATGCACTGTGTCATGCAATGAATCAGGAATAAATAATCTACTATGAATTCAAAAGAACATGAAATATTTTGTTCTGATAAATAAGCTCATAAAACATGAACAAAATTAAAAGGCTGTAATGTATCAAACGTTTTCCATGTACAGGTAAAGGGGAAAACAGACGCGCGCAGAAGGCCCAGAAAACAGGTGCAAAAACAGAAGTAGGTCAGTCAAGTTACTTCTATCTCCTGTGTATATATGTTTTGTTTTATCCTGAATAATTCTTATTTGAATTCATTTGTGGACTGGTTTAGATTTATAATATTAACTTACTTATTATCTTTAATTGTAATTCAACAATCAGGAATACTCGGTATTTTCTTACTTACCCTTTGTAACAAGAACGTCTAAAAACTTTTCTAAATCTCTGCAAATTTCATTCATGTACATAGGTGCAATAAATAAAGTCACATACCGGTCCACATTTGTTCAGACCCAACGTACACAACTATTTCGTAGGAAGGTGGTTCACTCCATTTCAAGAATGCGGATTCCAGCACAGTTCCAAACACTACAGATTTACAATCTTTATAATCGAACACAGACTCGCCTCACTTGACCTAAAATACTAGTACTCTTACCATGCTTACTGCAAGGGGGGTTAGGTTCCGGAAAATCTTAAAATAGAAGTGAAAGTGGGAATATCCGTAAACATTCTGTTACAGTAAGCATGTTTTGTCGGAGGTACATGTGAATTGTTAGTTTCAACTACTGTGTTTCCGTACTATTGGTGAGAATTTATCGTGCTGACATCACTGGTATTTCTTTTTATTCAGGTAAGAATTATTTGACTCATCACGTTCAATTAGCTGGTAAGACTGCATAGACGTTTCAGCATTCATTATCATTTCAAAATAGAGGATAAAATTGAATCATTAGCATATGCATTAGAATTATGCTTTTGATTGCATGGAGGGAGCAGTTTTTCGCCGGTATCTCTGTCTAAGATTCTTTTGTGATTGGAATTACCTGCAGGTTTTACGGAATGTTTGACTGTACTCGTATACATGTGTAACATAGTAGCTGCAGATCTGTAGCTCTCCGAAAAATATATATTGATAGACCGGAGAGCTACAGTGCCACCCATTGAAAAAACTGTATATTTATTGCGCACAAAAAAGTGCGCTCGATTCTTGATTAATTTTTCCAAATTCTTACCTCAATTGCAAAAAATGAAAGATTTCAAAAAATTACTCTCTTTTCTATCAAGTTCTCTCGTAGTTGACATCTGAACGAAGCATATTGGACCGAATTATCTTTGAAACCAATATGGCAGTAAGCGAAATGTGCGATGATTGCAATATCAGGGCCAGGAGGACTATTTACAACAATTTGGAAGAATGTTTTGTTGTGGAAAGAGTCAAAGTATGGGCGGCGGAAAGGGTAAATTAAAAAGACGTTTATGCAAAACTAACAACTAATTTTATAAACATAATGAAATACAAAACAGACAACCTTAAAAACAAAACCAACAGACTCGTTTGCAAAATCAACAGACTCCGATGCGAAACCAACGATCACCAATGCAAAACCAACGATTATTCACTGAATTGTCGCTAGATGGCGTGCAAAAAACCATATATTACCTGAATTAACGCTAGATGGCGCGCAAGTTTTTCTACGTCATCATTATATTTGTACTTTCATAGGATCAGGGTCACAATTATAGAGTGAAGGTCAAAAGGCTGAAAAAAAGCACATAAAGGAAATCCGCATGCCTCCCTTTCAATGATAAAAATAAAAACATGCTCACATGTTTGTGAAACTTTCTGGGTATGGAATAAAAGTTTAATGTCAAAAGTTTACAATGATATGCATCAAGGTGCATTTCAAGCATAAATTATGCATAGAAATATGCATTGAAATGAGAGGTCATTGGGTTTGTTTACACATTTTAAGCCAAGCGAGAGCTATTCGGAGGTCATGACGTCAGAAGTTTATTAATAACCAGGGATTTCCACATTGAACACCCCATTTTATGTGAATATTTATCTGACACATTGCTCCGTCATGTGTTA